>NW_011499866.1:1990479-2072086 GCF_000495115.2 Populus euphratica | reverse complement strand
TATAGGGTTATTATGATCTCATGACTTGGTATACGGATTGGTAAATTAACTCTGGTTGACCCAAATCAATTCAATATGTTATTATCTCAATATTTATTAAAACAATATCATCTTAATAAAATATTTTTACCCATCATTTGAGTTGTCTTAGAACATTCTAAGGTGACCAAGTCATATTGGATCAATTCTTATATGATTTTAATTTTTTTCTATTAAAAAAAATATTAGTAACATTTAGATTTTTTTTACCGTAAAAAAGCTTGATCTAACCCACAATGTGGGCCAATGATTTAATTAAAACTATTATGAAATCCCTTTTTATCATTTCATCTTTTTATGGATGTTTATTTTTTGTTTGGTTTTGAAAAAAAAATGAATTTGCTGCCAAATTTGTAGAAAGTCTTATTCTACAAAATAGTCTTACAATAGTAGTTTTTTATATATTGAGTTATGTGTTCTCTAGAGTTTAAATAAAATTTTTAAATTGGAATCTTATCTCATTACTTGTGTCTTATCAACATGTAAATTCAATATTTTAAAGGCTGGTAGTTATCTTCATGAAGCAGCAGCGAATTATGTTGTAAAGGTTGTTATAAATTTTTGTTGTTAAGGAGTCCGTAAAGCTGAGAAGTCTTCTATGTCAAAAGCTTATTCTTTTACACGCCTCCTTAATCGACAAGGTAAGGAATGAATCCTGAGATTGTCATGGCGTATATAAGATGAAAATTTATTTTGATGAATCTATTAAGAAATATAAAGTTATGTTGGTTGTGAAAAGATACTCTTAATAATATGATATGAATTATGAAGAGATATTTGCTTATATTATAAAAATGATTATTATTCATATTTTTATTGTAGTAGTTTCGATTCGCTAATGACATGTATCTCAACTTGATATTAAAAATATTTTTTTAAATGAAAATCTTTAAAAAAAAGTTTATATGGTGCCCTCTTTTAGTGTTTCATGTGACTTTAGGTATGTTTGTAAGCTCAAGAAAATATAAAAACTTTATGTTATGATCTCTTTTCTTAGATTTATTTATAGTAGTCATGATTTTGCTTTTTTTATTAAGTGTATTAATACAGGTTGTATCATTTTATCTTTATTATTGATGATATAATTATTACTGGTAACGACATTGATTGTATTTTAGTTTTGAAAACAGAGTTAGCTAGACAATTTGACATGAAGGATTTGGGTTATATACAATATTTTTTGGATATTGAGATAGCCTACTCACCTAGATGTTATCTTCTTTCCTAATCAAAATATATTGCACATATTTTTCAGTGAGCTAGACTCACTAATAATAAGACTATAGATACTCTCATTAAAGTTAACCCTAAGTATTTTTCTTTTGATGGTTTACCTTTGTCATATTTTATTTTATATCGTATTATTGTTGAGAGTTTGGTATATCTCATTATTACTCATCTGGATATTGCATATGTTATTCATATTGTTAGTCAATTTGTTGCTTCCCCTACTATCGTTCATTAGACAACTATTTTTTGTATTTTATGATATCTTCGAGGTATAGTTTTTCAGAGTCTTTTACTTTTATCCACCTCTTTATTGGAGCTGCATGTATACTCTAATGTTAATCATAAGAGCAATCCTATATATTTTAAGTTTGTTATTAGTTTCTATATTTTTTTTAGGTGACTCTTTTATTGCTTAAAAGAGCAAGAAATAATGTTTTGTTTCTCAATTTTAAACTAAAATAAAATATCATGTTATAACATCTATTACCAAAGAGATTTTTTTTTTTTATTTACGTGGGGTGTCCGGGCCAGCTTACGCGCACCACGACTAATCCACACGGCCCACTGAACATCCTGCAAGCCCAGTGAACAGGTAAGGCACCGCGGGGGTGACAGGCGTGCATGGTGAGGTTCGAACCCAGGTGCAGAGGAAGGGGACAAGCCCCTCCCACCGCTAGGCCATTTTTTTATTATGTTGGTTCCTTGCATATATAAGAGTTTTCTTTTTTCATTTTATTTCTATGTATTGTGACAACCAGAGTTCTATTCAGATTGTTCATAACTCGGTTTTTCATGAATGAACTAAGCACATTGAAATTGATTATCATCTTACTCATCATCATTCCAAGTATGATATCATTACTTTGCCTTTACTTTACCTTTTCGTTTTTTGTTTTTTGTATCTTGTAGATTTCTTTATCAAGTAACATTTTATTTGTCGTTTTTGTTTTCTAATTGTAAACTCTTGATACTTGTATTGGTCGTATTGTGAGTTTTAGGAAAGATGTTAAAAAATATAAGTTATTTTTTTTATTTATTAAGAATAGAATAATATTTTTATTTTCCTTTTAGTTTAGCTTATATATTATTTCTTTGTATTTAGATTAAATTTATTCCTTTAGATTACAGTGATCATGTAATATTAATGAAACCTAAGACTTCCCTCTCTTATCTTTGTATTTCTCTTATTTTTATTTATTTTTTTATTTTTTTAATTGTTTAATAATTGAATGAAGTTAAGGCTTTTTTCCCATCTAAATTCCAGGCCAAATGTTTGGGGTTTGTTTTACATATTCCATTAAGGCTTTTTTTTTTTTAATGAAATTATAAACAACGATCATTTTTAAGTTAGGGATGACCATCACTAATTTACAAACACATGCAGATGAGATTCTTGAGTTTCTTACTGTCATGAAAAATGAATTTAATTAGGGCAGTGGAAAATACTCTTTTTTTTATAATTTCTTATTGAATGGAAATGGAAGCAAGTCTTTATGCAAGAAGTGTTATAAATTATCATACTTTGATTGATGTTTTTTGCAAGAAAACAAAAGGCTTGCAGAAGCAAAGGAGATTTTTGACCAGATGGAACTCCATGGGGTTTCCAGAAATTCATGGCCTTTGTTAAAACGAGAGAATCAAAGTGGCTACTCGTTTGATGGACCAGATGATAATGGAAGGGTTGAGGCTTGAGAAATTCACCTACAACTTCCTGCTTGCGCACTTCTACAAGGTTGGGATATAAAAAAAGGCGGCAGATATTGTGCAAACTATGGCTTCTGATGGGTGTGAAGCAGACATTGTAACATATGGGACCCTGATTGCAGGACAGTGCAAGGCAGGTAGAGTTAAGGTTGCAACTAAACTCCTAAGAACCATTCAGATTAAAGACATAGTTCTGAACCCTGTAATTCAAGCCCGATTTGGACAGAAGAGATCAAAAGAAGCTGTGAAACTTTTCAGAGAAATGTTAGAGAAGGCTGAGGCTCTAGGTGTCGTTACATATAAGATTGTTTTCTGTGGGGTATGCTAAGGTAGAAGAGCAATCGAAGAAGCTGTTGATTTCGTTCTAGAGAGAGGAAATGTACCTGAATTATCATCTTTCGATATGTTTGCCGAGGGACCTTTTGCTCAAGCTATGGGGGGAACCCTAATTAAACTCGTTGACATGATCATGGAGAAAGCAAAATTTTTAATTTATTATTTTTAAAATGAAGTAACTAAGATAAGGGGTTTGCTCAATATTTTGAAGGTTCCAATGGCATCACATGATGTTAAAATTGATTACTTGAATAATTATATATTGTTCGTAAAATGTTTTTCTTTTTGACTTTGTTAATGAAATATTTTTTTTAATTTCATAAAATTAATTACTCTAAATAATTATATAGTGTTCATTGTACACTTTAATTGGCATCTTTGCTTTTGTTTGTTCTGTTTTAGCAACAACAAAGAACAAATTTGTCTTAGACCCTCTTCTGTCATTCTCTCATACAATTTTTAAGTCTGGTGGAGTTCATTTATTTGTTGCATCATGATGTTAGGTTTAAACTCTTGCTAATTGAAAGTTTATTTGGATTTTCTTATCATGTTGAATTAATATTTTTAAATTATATATACACACACACACACACACACAGAGATACACAATATAGAACTTGAAACAACACATTAAAATGCTTTGGAACCGAAATATATTGTTTCCATAATAAAAACGAAAGGCCAACTAGAACGGGATCAACAACCTTGACCACAATCACTCTGGCAATCCAATTTTTTCCAATGCAAGTAAAGAGGTTCTTGCTTGAGCCATGGACCATCAATGGCGACACCATCTGGAAAAAAAAAAAAAAATGTGTGAAAAGCATCTTTGCCCCACGCATCCAGATTTTTCACATTGTCCAACACAAGTCCTAATTTCAAAACATCCAAATTATTTCAGCATGCACACAATGGAGATTATAGGAGACTATAAATAAGCGTAAAATTACTTAATTCAACAGCAGATAATGAGAAGAGAATAAAAACAGAATGTACAAAGGGCATGTAATCAGGTTGTTTAGGATCACATAAACATTAATGAAGGGTGCTGCTAAGGATTGAAAATTGTAATCCGGTAATTTGAACACGTGAACTATAAAATCATGGAAAAGATACCAACATAAAACAAACTTGAAGAAATTTTGCAATGGTTCATGTGTATACCCAGTAAGAAAATCTTTGTTGACCAGAATGTACATCGAATAAATTCAGGGCCCAGGGGAAGACCAAAATTGCAGAACCAAATACCAAAGATATGAGAAACAGCTCAACAGAGACTGCTTGCAGCTAGTACTGTTAGGCTGCTGAAACAAGTGGGAAAAGATGAGAAAGACCATTTCTAAATGTCCAGCGCATCCATAATTGTCCATGAAAATTAATCTGTACATGATCTCTCAATGCATACGACCCAAAGTGATGGAAGCACAGGAATATAATAGCATGGACAAGAGCCCTGCCATATCTCTACTCTCTAGTGCACAATAGATGTCCCAATGTGAGAGAAACAGACACATTTAAGGGTGCAAATCACATTTACAGGTTCAAAACTTCCTTTCTCAACATATCCATTTGGGCAATTCATGTAGTAGCATTATACTAAGAGCTAGATTTGTTCCTTTTATTACATTGGTGCACGGATGATGAATAACATTACTGAAGAACACAAATAAACAGAACTAGATGCCCATGTAGTAAAACACGAATTGAAGGAAAGCTCAAAATCTACTTGTAAATGGGATCAGCATCGCCAGCACTAGCATCTAAAGCTCCAACAAGACATGAAAACACCAGAAAGAAACCAACGCAATATTGATCTACCATCTAATAAGAAATAATCAAGAATTAAAAAGCCCAAAACTTGCTACAAACTAACAAGGGGCAAATACAAGTAAGAGGCTAATACTTCATTCTTTAGTTAACAATAAACACCAAAAAAGAAACAGGTTTTCTTCGATGATTGGATCATGTATTTTGGCAACATGCAAATGGGTTCACATTAAAATTATATAATAAAAAAAATTTAAAAAACTTTACAGTAATTGATTCATCAAAGTTAGAGAAGGACCAAAACAAGAGCTTGAATAGAGAAAAATAATAGATCAGAAAAATGGGTGATTTACCTTATGTTTCTTGAAGAAAGCAGTTGGAAAGTGAATTATTTTGCTTCTGTTTCTATCCCCAACACATTCAAATGAAGATTTACCAATGAATCCAGGAACCTTGGACCGATACACAATCTCCGAGATAGAAGAGTGAAGAGAGATATTCCGAGGACTACAGCGTCAGAGGGAAAGATAACGAGTGGAAAGTGGAAACGTGAACTAAATGGTTTCTTAAGCTTGATGGGCCAGAAGATATAGTCCCGTTACAACTCTATTATCTCCATTTCTAACCCAGCCAAGGTATTGGGTTGTTGCTTAGGTAGTTTAGCCCATGGACTAGGTAAGGTAACCTTTGTTTTGATTTTAAAAAAAAAAAAATCTTTAAATAACAACTATTAAATAATAAAATTAAAAAAAATTCAATAAAAAGTTGATATTAAAAAATAAAATAATTAAAAAAAATCCAAAACTAAGAGTCCAAACACGTGGGCTAGCTAATGTTTTTCTAGGAGGTGCAAAAACATAACTCATGTCTATTTTTTGTTATAAATAAAGCAAGTTGAACTGATTTTTTGAATTAAAAACTAAAAAAACTGTTATTATCATTATTATCATCATCTTCAAATCATCATCAAATAAAAAAAAATGAAGGATAAAATAAAAAATAAAAAAATTTAATAAGAACTAAAATTTTTTTAAAAAAAAATAAAAAATCAAAAGGATAAAAATAAGAGCCCACACATGTAGGCTAACTTATTTATTTTATTTTTAAGGATGCATGACCTGTTTTCCATCCTTTTTTTATAAACAAGAAACAACTAAGCAATGTATTGCACACTAGACTCTGGCTTAAGATGTTAATCACCATTGTGGTGGTTAAAATATTAAAAAAGAATTCTTTAAATATATAAATTTTATATTTCAAGTTATTTTCATTCAAAAAAATCTCAAAACCACCTTAAACTCTTTATGAACCAACCAATAATCTTAGTATATCCTAAAATCATTCAAAAAAATAATAAAAATATAAAGTGAACTTGATCTCTCTTTTTAGGGATAATTAGATAAGCAAAAAAAAATATCGTTATCAAATTTTTCTCATTAAATAGAATTAATTGACACAAAAAATAACGAGTTTCATCACTAAAAAATGACTAAACTAACAAATTTGTCTTCGTGAGTCATTTTTAAATGAATTTCTTTCTCTTCCCTCAAAACCAATAACTAAAAAATAAAAAAAAAATCTTTTAAATTAAAATAAAAATTATTGAGAATTTGGGATTATATGAATTTTTTTTGTGTGTATTTAACATTTTAGATATTATTTTTTAAAATTTGGTATGTAAAAATAATTTCAAGCCTATTTTTATCAAATTAGGTCCTAGAATGATTATTCAATAGAAAAGTTTAAAAATTAAAATACTTTATTTTCTATATAAACAATGAAACACCTAGGATTACCCCAAATCTTTTAGCACATATATATATATATATATATATATATATATATATTTGTGTTATTTATCTATATATATTTATAAGTTCATAAGCAGTATTTTTTTTTATGATATACAATTTATTTTTATACAAATTTTAAATTTTACTAAAATCATCTTAAGTACCAAAAATACATTGAAGTTATTATCATAAAATTGTTGTTTCATTTTATTATTAAAAATATATATTTTAATGTAAATAAGTTTTTTTTTAATGAAAAACTCTTTTTCATTTCTGACAAATGAACACCATGATACTCTATTAAAAAGTAGAAAATAAAAAAGAATAACACAAATTGAGATGGTGTTTGTTTCAAAATCTACCATTTCATTTCCTGCCAAACAATAGTTAAATTCTTTTGAAGACTAATCATAAAAAAAATCTTACACAAATTGTGATGGTATTTATTTCAAAATCTGTCGCTTCATTTCTTGACAAGTAATAGGTTAAATATTTTTGAAAACTAACCATGAGAATGATTAGCTATAATAAAACTATAAACTAATTTAAATTTTCTTACTTGTAATAATACAAGTAAAGAAATAAAAATTTATGATATAATTTGTTTGATTAATATGAATGATAATTAAATTACACATATGTTACATATTTATACTAATAAAAAAATAGTTATTATATAGATAAAAAAATAACTTATATACAATCAACCAATTAATTTTATTCTAATGACTTATATATCAACACAATCTCTTACAAGTGTTATTGTCTTGAACTCTCAATTTTTTAAATAAGATGAAAAAATCAGTTTACTTTATTAAGTTAAGTTTATAACATTTAACTAATTAAGTACATTTATTTTATCTTATGTAATAAATATAACTCCTTAACGGATGAAAAATTGTTTGTGTTACTAGACAAGATGTTTCCTGCAAAACGTAATTAATTACCATGAATGGCTAGAAGATAAAATTTTTAAATAAGACGGTCGTGAATGATAAAGAGAATTAAAAATGATTTACATAAAGTTGAATAAAAAATTATAATAATATAGAGCTTAGCATTGCAAGAGTTAAGTTGATGATGGTAACTAATTTATTGTGAGCAATTCTAATGTTTATAATTATTATAATATTAATGTTGAATAAATAAAATGAATACATGAAATAAATTTAAATAACAATATTGCATTAATATTGTTCTAAAACATAACTTGAACATCTTATAACATGTCATTAATGTCATTAATAGTAATACATAAATAATATAATATTACTCTTATTGCATAATTGAATATAGCTTGGCATATAAAACACATCATAAACAAGGTAATGTTCTTCATTTAAAATAGTTTTTTTATGTTGAATGATAAGAGGATGTAAATTGAGCAAAATGCAATGTAAATCAAGCAAAATACAATTTAAAAAAAAAAAGAATTGATTGGATAAATGTAAATTATTAAGAGGATGTAAATTGAGCAAAATGCAATGTAAATCAAGCAAAATACAATTTAAAAAAAAAAAGAATTGATTGGATAAATGTAAATTATTAAGAGGATGTAAATTGAGCAAAATGCAATGTAAATCAAGCAAAATACAATTAAAAAAAAAGAATTGATTGGATAAAAGTAAATTATTAAACTAATAGAATTATCATAAATAATATGTTAGAGAATCATTTGTATATATCCTCTAAGAATAGAGAGGATGATATACTAACACCATTTCTGTCATCTATACTAGTTTTGCTATTTTTGGAACTTATTAAGCATTTTTCAATAGTGTTGTTTATTCTCTAAAAATTGATTGTTTCTTTGGATCCCTTGATGTGACTAATAAATTTTTGTATAACACTTTTAGTTCCTTTCGTAGCATCCCTAATTTCTCCCATAACACCACCAGATTCCCTAAATCCCTCACATCACCACTAAATCCTTTCACACCTCTAGATAATTTACCACCATTGTCACTAAGTTGGGAGGTATTGTCTATATAGCATATCTTGGAATAATATTTATATTGTTTGTAATTATTACACTCGAGGATGACAACTGTTTTTTTGACATTACTAGGTCTTTTTTTTTTCACTTTCTTTTCTTTTATTCTTTATTGGTTGATGCACACTTCTTTTTAGGTTTGAGGGCAGTACAATTATATCTCCATCTTCATAATCCAATACAACCTTTGGTAATAGGTAAATAATCTCAAGGTATGTCTTCTTAATTGTTTCCATAGTGTAATATGTATGATAGAAATCTTCAATTTCAATTCTTTTATGTTTTAAACAAGGTAGTACATGTTAGGAATCTTCAATTTCAATTCTTTTATGTTTTAAACAAGGTAGTACATATTAGAAATCTTTAATTTCAATTCTCTTATGTTTTAAATAAGGTATTACATATTTTAATGAAATTTTAATCATCATTCATTCGCCACAGGAGCATTTTTTTTAATCCAAATCAATATAAATCTTTTTTTAACCATCATATAAATATATTTTATAGTACTGTTTAGAATCATCCTTATGTTTCTCCTTTCTCAACCCAAATTCTTGTTACCAAAAATTGAAAAAGCATATATTCACCACACATAATCGTCACCCATACATGTAGCTCTAATATTCTCCTTCTAATTAATGTATCTTTTCTTATAATAGTCATATTTCACTTTATATTCTTTAAGAACATTTATGAAGTGAATGATATTAATGAAAATTTTGTATTTGGTAAATTTAATTAATCCATCAGCATTCACTTTAAATGTCTTATACTTAAATCTATTTGTAAGATAAATAATCTTTTTTTTCGGTTGCTTCTTTCCATCACTACCATTTTCATCATTGTCATTTTCATTACTACTATAATAATTTTCACTAGCTTTAACATCAATATTTTCCTCATCACTTCTTAACTCGAATATTTGGCTAAAGCAAATATCTTCTTGCAAGGTATCATTCTATTCATCTTTATTTGCATTTAAAAATTTAAATAATTTATCATCTAAGAAAATATAATCCTCAACATTTTTACTAAAATCATTACCTTGATAATCTTTTTCACATCCAATATCATCCTCTTTACTAAATCTAGCCCTATGATGTCCTAAATTATAATATAAACTACCCATATCAATATGCATACCAATACCCATACCAACAATACATGCATCTTCATTAGAATCGCTAACATCCATTTGAAATCAACAACACAACTTCTGATATTAACATCAATAACTATAGTTGCACCTCTCCAATAACCATACTAACACCATCAATTACTTTAACACCATCACCATAGCTTTTCACTATTGTAGTTTCACCCTTTCCAACACCTATAACAACATCATCATCATCTTTTTTATTAAAATCTAAACTTTTTTCTTCAACAATCAGTGTAACTTAATTTCTATCATTACAGTCTGGAAAGTATTTTATTCTAATAGATCCCCCAACAATATTTGGTTTATCTGTATAATACTTAGACATTTTGATTGTTAATAAAGCAATATTTTTATCGACATCAATATAATTATGGATTTCTTCCTCTCTTTTTACTTCTTGCATATTCAAGATTTGCATCATCGATGCATTATTAACTATTTTATTATCTTTTTCATCCTTTATAGTAAAAACATGCAAATCCATATTGTAAACTTACTTGTATATGGATAAGATATCTATGGAAGACATATATTTAGAGAATTTTTTTTTCATAATGAATAAAGTAACTCCATAATGTATAATAATGCTAGGCATTTTTTTTCCTATATGGTGATTCAAAACTAACATTACAAGAATAATTATGGTAGAATTTAACATGAATGAATATTAGAAATGATTGTGGACAAATTAATAGTAACCCATAAGGCAAATTTTAGGTTTTATTAAGCTAAACCATGGTTTAACAAAGTTAATATAAGTTGCTTAAACATTAATTAAACATGTTACAATAAAAGAATAAAAAACTAGGGTCAAATGAGCAGTACCGTAATTTTTAATTTGGGGATTTTTTTAGGTTTTCAAGAAAACAATCCAAATTGTTTTCCCCTTTCCTAAACCCTTTAAGATTATGAACATTAAAGTTTGAATAAGAAATAACTTGAAGTTTTAGGATTTATGAGTTCCATAGTAACCTGAATTTTATGCATTATTATTTAATTGAGTAATACAATTTATATTCTAAGAAAATAGCAATAATTTAACAACAACTAAACTCATTAACTTGATTATTAAAGTCTTGATTTGAAAAAAAAAAAATTAAGATGACATATTTGTTTGTCATCTCATTCTTAATTACAAAAGTATAGGAGATAAATTCCATAAGCTGATGACTCAAATAGACACCTTGTTTCCAAGAGAATCATACATGAACCCCTCCTAAACTTTGATTATATAGAATTTTAGATTTTGAGATTTTTTTTAATTTTAGAGAGTTTTTATTTAGAAATTATAAGCTCACGAGAGAAATGGGATATAGTTATGTTTTTTTGTTTATTGTGTTTGTGGATATAATATATGTTGGGTTATTTTAGTCATTTTATGTGATCTAAAATTTTTTGTTGACCAAGAATATTTTTTGTAATTTTCAAAACAATGAAGGTAAAGTGCAAAAAAAAAAAAAAACTATAGGATGCTCAAAATAATTTTTTCTTAAAATAAATATAGTTCTAATGTAAATGCATTGTTTTTAATGAAAAGTTCTTTTTTGTTTTTGACAAATAAGCACCACAATATTCCATTCAAAAATAAAAAATAAAAAAGTAAAATTGAGATGGTGTTTGTTTCAAAATCAGCCACTTCATTTCTTGACAAAAAATAACAATAATTAATAAGATGGTTGATAGGTTAAACTCTTGAAAACTAAACTAATTACAAAGATTAATAGAGTTGGTTGTGTTAAAATAGAACAAAAATAATGGCTAATATAAAACTATAAACTAATTTAAATTATCTTACCCGTAGGAATACAAGTAAAAAATTAAAAAAAAATATCTCTTACATAAACATTAAAAATTATTAATAAGAAGAACATCTCTTACACAAGCATAAAAAAAAATATTCAAAAAATATTTTTAAATTTAAAAACAAAATCAAGATTTACTCTTTAAAACTAGGCTGGAGTAGTGAGCCCGAGCCTACAAAAAAATGCTGAAATGGAGCTCTATGTACCGAGGTTTTGGCATGCCTAGCCACCATCTAGACTCGGGTTCCCTACCCAACCTCGGAAATATGTTGGAAATTTACTGAAAAAAATGTGTTCATAACTTTTATGGGTTTTGTGTTAAAAAAAAGGATTAAATCTTTATCCATCAATATCAACTCGCACGGTGCTCATGTTTTTCAAAAATCATTGGAATCAATGTGCTCATCAACTTAGCATTAAATGATTTCAATTCAGTCGAGATGGTAAGCCATTGTTGCCGGTAAATCACTCTGATTCGGCAACAGCTGGGCTGATGAGCAATAAACCTCATAAATTAAATAGAAAGGATTGAATGTGCACCATTGCCGACATGCATGACGGCTATGGATATGGAAACAACCATGCAAAACAAAATAGAAGTCTCTGTTATTCCATTCCAAATAATCCTCCACTTATTGCTCCAAAATAGCTACTACTTGTTGTACACTAACAAACACCAAACAGACCTCATCAACCTTATACGTGGCTTATGAAAGATTTTTTCCATGCATGGCCCATCATAGCTGAAACAGGTAAAAAGATGCACATACATGACACACGTGTCCTTTAAGAAATTCACAAAATTCAAGTTCACAAAATTATCAGCGGTAACTTTTTGACGCTCAAGGACTTACAAACCTGCATTCAGGCGGAGTCAATGACCCAATGTTGCCCATCAGTGTGGATTTTAAGCCCATTCATCTGAGCAAATAAATTTACTGCTCTCCTCACACCTCTATTGTCCGCTGCGGTAAAATAATCGTGCCCAAAAATTATCCCACCGGGTCTCAAGATCCGGTAAGCCCGGTTTATATCAGCCCACGCCGAGTTAAAATCATGGCCCGCATCGATTTCTATCAAATCACCGAACACACCCCACTCGCAGAATTTCTCCAAGGCCGACCCGGTCGAAAATGGCATTGGCAAAACTGACCCAGTAGCATTTTTGTGAATGACGTTCTGCATGAACTGGTACAGCAACAAAACGTCGCTGTTTACCATATTAACATAACCAAACCGGTCACGAAACCCGGGCCACCCGCGAAAATCGTCTATGCAAAGAATCTGTGAGTCCAGCCCGAGTTTGCGAGTCAACTCGGCCATGTGGAGAGCCGATGCGCCCAAGAAAGTACCCACTTCGATGATCACTTTAGGCTTCACTTTTTGGATAAGGTGTTCAAAAACTTCACCGTAAGAGCCCCATCCCTTGAACTTTTTCTCTCTAAGGAGGCCGCTAACGTACGCGGGAGGAAAATTGTCATACGGTGACGTGGAGTTGAAAACCCGGTCAAGAATTGTTTGATGGACGAGCTGGGGTGGAAGGGGTTCGGCACAGTGAGTCTTGACTCGGAAGTTGTCGAGTTGGGTGTCGAGGTTATCACGCACCTTCAAGATTTCTGGAGATGGTGAAGGCTGCAGTGGAGAGCGGGAGCTTGGAGCTGATAAGTAACCTAGTGCGTAGGATAGCAGTAAAAGGATAACGTAAACGGCTGGAGAATTCAATAATCTGAATACCAATCTTGTCTTCTTTTTATTGTCGTTGTGGCGATGGTTGAAAGATGGTAACTGCTCTTCCTTCATGTTTCTTTCCAAGTAATTCTTGAAAGAGAAGAAAAGGGAAAAGGTATATACCAAGCTTCAACTGTGCAGGAATACTGGTGGTATCAGATATGTATTTTTGGTGCTGTACTTGTTAGAACCGTAAGGTTTTTCTGAAGAAAGATGAATCGAAACGAAGTTTTTGGTTGCGTGGCTTGAATCAGTTGCGTCTTCGGTACACAGATGGAGATGGCGTGTTAAGAAAGGACATGGAAAATGTGATGGGCTTCAATGGAATTGCCATAGTTTTGGGGTTTTGGAAGGGTTAAGGTCAAAGTTCATCTTATAATCTGTTAAGTCTATGCCCTTATTATATAAGAAGTGAATGGTTCCATTCTCCAGTCTTAGATGGAATTATCTCTCCCCTTGAATTTAGCTACCCAGAATTCAACCGACTGCAAAAGTCGCTTTCTTTACTTGTTTTCTTTACAATGGCTTATGTTATACTTTTCTTATCAATTTGTTTTTTAAAATGATTTTTTTTAAATATATTAAAATAATATATATTTTTTTATTTTTTTAAATATAATTTTAAACAGGCAGCCAACAGTTATTAATTGCAAAACAGGTTCTTTGGAGGTAAGACATCAAAGTTAAGAAGTTGAAGAAGTTATTCTTCCAAATTATTTTAAGTTCTTAGCTCATATGAGAATTAAGTTTGAATTAATATCAGCAGGTGGCACATCATGAATGAAGATAAGTATATTTTATTGGTAAAGGATAGGATTCCTTACGCAGCAATTCATCAAGCTCAAGTTAGCAGATCCAATATAGATTCTCACATTTTCTTGTTTAACTCAACCAAAAAATGTTTTTTAGTACAAATCCGGCGACGAAGCTGGCTTCAGAGTCACGATGAAGGTCGCTTTTTCACCGAGTCTGATGAAGGCCCTTTATCACCGAATCTAAAGCATTGTTTATGGTGGTTTAAACTTTAAACAATTATAAATTAATTATTTATTTGTTTTGTAAGAAAATTAATTTTTTAATTTTTTTTATAATTTTTATTATTAAAAAAACTTATCAATGAAAATATTTTTTAGTTAGAAAAATGGTTTGGTTTTTTAAAAAAATATTTTTTTTATTTTGGATGGAAAATATTTTACAGAAATTGTGAAAAATTTAAAAATATTATATTATTTGTTGATTATAATAAATTTGGTCCTTAAACTTTTGATTGTTATGTATTTTGTTTTGATTTTTTTTAATTTCATCACTTACAATTTGATTTAATTTGATTTTTATATTAACTTTGGTTTTTTATTTTTGTGATTGTTATTTGCTTTTCTCTTATTATGATTGTTATTTGTTTTTTATTTTTATGTATTTTTATTTTTATTTTTATGATTTTTATTTGCTTTTCTTTTATTATTTTTTTAATTTAATTTTTTTATATATCAAATTTGGTCCTCAATCTTTTAATTGTTAATTATTTTATTTGAAATAATTTATAAAATTATAATAATTATTATTTTAATCTCATTATCTTTCAATTTTTTTTATTTGTTAGATTTGATCTCTATTATTTTGTTGTTATTTATTTTATTTGAGATGATTTATGAAATTAGATTTTTCTTCAATTTCATTCTTATTTAACTTTTTAATTTATAAGATTTTTTTCTTATTATTTTAATAAACTTGAAAAAAAACGTTAATAAGTTATTTTTTAACTAATTTTTTATAACATAATCAAACATTAAAAAGTATTTTTCAACTGATTTTCTATGACATAATCAAATGTTAAAAAATAATTCAATTTTTAAAAATTTATTTTCTAAAAAAATCATTTTCTAAAAGAAAACAGCTTTTCATTAAACAAATAAAGCCTACAAGTATGTTTGTTTATGCTATGTTTTTCAAAAACAAAAAAAATTTAATTTTTTCTATAAATATTTTAAAATTATTTTGATATACTAGTATTAAAAATAAATTTTTATAAATAAAAAATATTATTGTAAAATAGAAAATATTCTAGAAAAGAATCAAGGCCTTAACATCAAACATTTCATGATATTTCTACTAATGAAACTAGTCTTCTGCTTTCATTTGGAAAAGGTTCCTCAGAGGTCATTGTCTCTGTTTCTTTTTTCCTGGATTCTTCCTTTCATTCCCTCACTTCTTACCCTGTTCCGTTTATATTTTATCCGTTTAATAGTTTTTATAACTATATTTTCAAAATAGCTCCAAAAAAGAACAATCCTGAAAAGCAAAGAAAGCCGAACCAAATAATTTGATTTCCGATTTTACCAACATGTTCTAAATTAATTATTCACACGTGGATCCCATAGTTGCTTTACTCATTAAGACAAAATAAAGTTGATGGAGGCACAGGGTATTTTTGCTTTTGCGGTTATTCAGTGCTTTAAAAAAATTTAATTTTTTAATATTTTTAAATCATTTTAATATACTAATATAAAAAATAAATTTTAAAAAATAAAAAATATATTATTTTAATATATTTCCAAACAAAACATTTTAAAATAAATCACCTAAATAAATAAATCACACTCAACCAATCCAAAAATGCCTATTAATCCTATGGCCCAGTTAGCAATTCTGGAAAATTGTGCCATTCAAAACTAGCTCAAAACGATGACCCTGTGAGACCAAGATTCTACAATACCAAGCATCATCTTCAAGTTGTTACAAAATGAGGGACGAACAACTGGAGACAGACATCAATGGGAGAACACAAGCTTCCATCTCTTCCTTCTACACAAACTACAACAGCCTCTGTCTCACCCGTGTTTTGATTTTGATTCATTGGCATACCAAGCCCTTGTGATTTACCTACCTAACTTGTCAATGCTAAGGGAACCATAAAATGTCAACTCTTCACTCAAACTAACATAGATCAACAGAACAATACCAGTTCTGCAATAAGGGGTGCCTACTATCAACAGCCAAAGGGATTTGCACAGAATCCCTCAAGAGGCCACATCATTTTGCATCCTCAGAGCCATCATCACCATTATGCCTGGCAGCAGAACCCCCCTGGCCATCAGCACCAGTTGTGCCAGCCTCGGAGGCATTTTGTTTGCTTCCTCCACACATGTCATTTGTGCCAGCACTTGCAGAAGGGCCACTACTTCCAAGAGCAATCTCGGCATGCATGGGATGCGTGCCATTGTTAGCCCCTATAGCTCTAATTCCCATTTGCCCTTGCATGGCTTGCTGGTGTAACAGCTGAGGATCCTGCATGTGATGTACAGCATTGAATTGTAATGGCATCTTCGGGGGGAAATTACCTGGTTGCTGAGCCGTTGCTGCTGCCTGAGGATGTTGCATGTAATATGTTCCTTGTTGCATTGCATGATGTGGGGCCATCTGAAAGTAATACTAATAAGCAAGAGCAGAGTAAATGAATTGCAAATGACCAGTCTCATTAATTACTAGACACCTGAGGAGGCATTGCTGGTGTCTGTGGTTGTGCATCAGCAATTGCAGCCAAATACATCAAATTCTTCTGCAGCTGGGTCTGATACCTAGTTCATTAAAATTTTATACATGACTTATAAATGGTGGCAATAAACATGCATATAGATAAAAAGGGGCATGCAACATTTCATTTCATGTAGTTTAAAAAATGAAGCATTCTCAAAAAAAAAAAACAAAAACGAAACGAAAATAACAAAACACTCTCTGTGATATTCATGAGTGCATTGCCTTTTTTCTGGCTGGTAAATTCAGATCCAGTCTGAATGTTTATCCTATGCCTCTCCTCCATTTCACCTGGACTGCCATCTAACTGTAAGCACATGCTTTATTATACAAGATCCTACCTTCTTCAAGTTATTCTTGCTAAGGACATTGAAGCAGTACCAGTACAAAAAGTAACCAAGCACTCCCATTATATGATATAGAATGTATGTAGTAACATGATGATTGAGCCAAAAGAACAAGTAAATAACTCAACTATGGATGCAAGGGCACCATTAATATCTGGAATGCACTCTACATCCCCGCCATTATAAACAAATAAAAGATTATTGAAGGCATAAACTGGTAACGGACAAAGCCCACAAGTTCAGTCCCATTTCCAACCGGACAAAATATAATTGACCCCATATTAAAATAGGCAGTCAAGAATAAATTTAAGATATGTCAGCTACCAACTGAATGTGTTGGATTTGATTGTTTAGAAAATATTAAAATGCTAGTGGGTAAATAGGAACTCAGAGAACTGATCCAGTCTTTTTCTGAATAAGTAACAGAACACAAACTTTGAGATTTCTACCTGTTTCTGCCCTAATTATGATGGAGATTCTTATATATTTGATAGCCTATTTGTTGGAGAAAAGTCACCAAGATTGGATTTCAAAATCAGCCCATAAGTCATAAGACCCTTTTTTTCAAGTTTCCTAAACAGGAAACAGCCCCACTTACTTCTAATAGATCAGAACTTGCATTATGCTTAACACACAAGAAACACTAGGATAGCATGAGCATACACTCGCACGCATGAGAACAAATCACTCACTGGGCACATTCAGCAAGTTTTCCAAGGTTATGGTTGTCCCATATCGCCAAAATCAACCTTTTGTTTTCATCAAGGTACTGCAAAAAGAATTAAAAAAGATAAACCAACAATCATATGGCAGAAATTAGCAAATAATACATCCTAGAGTTGCACATGAAGGGGCAACCAAAAATGGAAACTAAGATCAGATATTGCTCGGCGTGGCATTAAGGGGAAAGCCAAACTTGAATAGGTGTGAAAGCCTATAAATAAAAACAGCTATTAGCACACAGTACAACCATGGATTTGAATTCACGCATCACAAGGAAAATTCTCCACTATTTTTTCATGCATTTGCTATATAGCATGACATTTTGTCATGTTTCACAAACAGGAAAACACATCTACTAGCTGCAAGAATGAATTTGCAGATATGAATATTGAGGATTTCATGAAGAAGGAATGGGTTCGCGATACAAAAATGTACGTCATAAACATGGGAATTTGCAGAAGTAGAAGGTTCAAAATGAATACTTTGAAAAATACAAAGCTTCCAATAAATTAATTCCAAAACGAGCTCGAATAGCTGAATTCTCCAACTTCTGAGTTCAATCTAATCTACAACTTAATAGCTTATGAACAGTCTCCTTATCTCATATTCCATCTATGCGAAATCTGTCACGATAGCCACTAATCTGCATAACCAACTATTTTAAGCATCATGGATTTTTGGAAAGCCCATTAGTAACAATTGATAAAGAAAAAGATAGAGGAGCCTTAGTTATACTGATGACAAGTTATGTGCATAGAAGAGGGGTGGGGGGGGGAGCCTATCTCCTGAAGTGGACAGTATTTAAGAAGCCACAATCAATTCGCTATTTATTGTCTCACGTAAACAGTTACTCATTTCTTGTGCTACTTATTAGCTTCAAATATTGGTTTAACAAAGAAACGTGAAAAAACACCATAAGCAAAGAACCCCAAATCAATAAATCATAGAAACAAAACCACCCAAAAAGCATGCATAAACCAATGTATGCATAGAATAAAGGAAGAATTACAAAAAGATACTACCCCTTGGATCTGCTCAGTGGTGATGTTTGTTGGTGGGAATGAAGCCATCATAGGAATCATTTGCGATGGCTGCTGCATCTTGTTTAATTTACTTTGCTTTCCCAAACCCTAATCCCAAAAAAATCCCCAAATCGTTAAACCCTAATTAAGAGGTGAGAGAGGCAGAAAAAAAATAAAGGTTTTTTTATATATATTTAAAATATATGGAGAGGAGGAGGAGGGTGTAGGAGCACCTGTGAGATGGCGAAGGAGCATATTTTGAGGAGCAGGTTTCTGGAATTTTAGACACAGCAGGCAGAAATAACAGTCGTTATATATATATATATGTCCGAACAAGAGATACTAGATTTGGTCTGTCTTTTAAAGAAAAACTCTCTGTTTTCAGCCCTGGCCCGATGCTTACGTCACTTCGTTAGTGAGGCTCGGCTTTCCTTGTTGTGCTTCGTATCTGCCCGTGATAGGTGGCTCGACAGTGGAGGACTCCAAAATTTGGCGATGGAGCTACTAGTTGAAGCGTATAAAGAGGAAAATTCCGTTCGTCTATACACTGGTTGTGGTTCGTGGCAAGAAATTAATCAGCTTTATAATTTCACTTTCTGAAAACTGAGATTTGGAAGTGTGGGAATTTATTTTTTTTTAATTTTTTTCTCCCAACTTCCCTTACATAACCACCATCGACACCATATCTTTAAACTTACTTGGAAATTTATTTTGAAATTAGAGTCATCCAGCAACAATAGATCGTTTTTATTTCTTTCACTTCCTGAAAACTAAGATTTAGAAGTGTGGTAAATTTTATTTTAAAAATATACGGAGAAAATACAAAAAATATAGAAAAAAAGATAATCTCTTTCTCCTATCTGCCCTCACCATGAAGCACCATCTCTATAGTATCGTCAAACTTATTTAGAAAATTATATTGAAATTAGAGTCATCTAGCAACAATAGATTGTTTTCATTTCCATTTTATTTGGTTTTTTTTTAATACAGATGTTTAAATAAATTTATATATATCTTAATTAATTTTATAAATATTAAAATTAATAATTATATAAACTTCTAATAACTCTGAAATTTCTAGTACTTAAACTATAATCTCTATAAAATAATACAGTTGTACAAGGCTAATAGCTATAAGCAGCCAAGCAATTCCTCCGCTGATAACACAACCATTTGGACTTGTTCAAAGAGACTTGTTCATCCATTTTCAGTGGGCACAAATGACTCAGATAAAGAAAATATGTTAAAAAAACCCTAACAATAATTAATTGATGGTTTCTAATGAGAAATAAAGGTTTCTAATGGAAGAAAAAAATATCATGATTTTGAAGTCAGAGCAATGAATTGGTAGTTATATCCTAAGACTCACACCGATTAGGTAAAAACTAAATTATATACCCCCGTGCTGTGCAGGTTTGTGACATACCTGTGTATTGTTGTGAATTTATAAAAAAATATAAAAAATTATATGGAAAAAATTTGTTAAAATCTACAATGTTTTCTGGAAAAAATTATTAAAATAATATAAAAAATAAAAGAAAAAAGCATATAAAAAAATATCATAGCAACCTAAAGTATATGAGAAAATATATAATCGTAATTGTAATACAACTCAATATATAAAATATATAATTTTAAAAAATTTCGTAACAAAACAAGAACACTATAAATCATGCTACCATGAAATGCCCCCTAACAGTATGTTTGGGAGAAAACTGAGAGAAGAGGGGAGGTGAGGGTTGGGAAATTTTCTATCTTCTTATGAGTGGACAAGTAAAAAGGTAAATGGAGGTGAAATAAGCTCTTTGTTTGCATGGAAAAGGGAAGGAAAGGTAATAAAATATTAAATGATATAATTGGATTTTTCAAAAGAGAAGAAAGATTAAAATAAAAATAAAAATAAAATAAAAAGCCATTTCCTTCCCTTCCGTGACCACCTCCATTTCCTGTCTCCTCCATTATAAATTTTATTTGATGTCATTAACTCATTCCTCAACAATATTCCATTTCCCTCGATATTTGATGAAATTTTTATAATTTTATTTTATTTTTGGTCTATCTTATTAAAAAATCAATTTAATTTAAAATTTTTAATTATTAAATAAAATTTTAAGATATATTTTATATTATTTTTTTAATATATTATTTGTTATTTGAGTACCCTTTATTTATTTATTTATTTATTTTTGTTAAAGAGGAGAAGCTAAAATTCAAAACATTTTGTGGAAGGTAGACATGTGTGTTAGTTAATCTACAGGTTTATTGGCATTGCCATTAGAGTTTCACATCGTCTTTTGAAATTGAACGTGTAGAACAATCGTTAAATTCTGTGTGGACCCTTTTCATCCGCACACTCATAAAGCCCTTCATCAGAGCTTTCTTACTCGAATATATAAATCATACTCGAAGAACAGACTCGGGGGAGGCAAGATTCTTGCCTCACCTAAACCACCCCTGATTAATCGACTTTAATTTTCAATAGATTATTATTATTATTATTTCATAATTGCTTCAAAATCAGAGGCTATAATATTTATATATTAAAACTAAACAAATTGATATCTCATACCATGTTTTTTTAAAGTATAGTTGTAATTATTTTTTAAAATATTTTTTATTTAAAAATATATTAACATAATTTTTTATTATTTTTTAAGAATTATCTTTTATACCAACACAAGCATCCGCCAACTAATCCATATCAAGATACCATGTTTAGTTCTTTTATGAATTATTTTCGTAACGTTTCATCCATTCATCATTGATAAAATTATACCCTCTACTTCTATTTGTAATAAATCAAATAATACATAAATAAATATCATAGATTTTTGAACAACTTGAAGGTAGCATCTGATATTTCTTAATTATCAATCCCTCACTGAAATCTTCTTACTTACCGAGTGCATCCAAATCTAATAAAATTAACATGTTGATGGTGTTTTTCCCTTTTCTTTTAAATTGAGTTATCTATATAAAAAATTTATTAATTGAACTTTGAATGATTCTAATATCATATTTAATGCTTTTATTGGTTTGATCTTTTAAAAATCTTAACCGCATTTGTTTTGTGATTTTCATGTTAAACAAATCTTAACATACATTTCTTAAAGTGAAAACATGTTTTTCTAGTCAATTTGGTTTGAAACTCAATTTTTATGTCTTTATATTGAATTATTTGAGAGGGAACTAAATCATGATAGACAATGCGTTTAGAGGGAAATTGAATTTTTTTTTTTTTTTGGTGTTCGGAGTGGAATTGAAGTTTACATGACACAAAAAACACAATAAATAGATGAAACTAAAACTTCAAAAGGTGATTGATAAAAGCAAGATTGCATAAAGAAAAAAAATGATAGAACTTACATATATTTCAAGGGGGTTAATAGAATATATCCAAACTTAAATTAATTTGCACATAAGTTGTTGATGAGCATTTAGTGCTCGTTTGGCGTTTGGCATTGTAGTTGCAGCTGAGTTTAATAAAAAAAGCAGCACCAAGATGTTCGGTAATTTTCAACTACACTTTTTATTTAACATAACCCTACCAAAAACTGAGGTTGGACCTTAAGTTTTTGAAAAGCAATTAACATGTGCTTTTCACTCCATGCCTTCATCGACACTTTTTTTTCTTGTAAAAACACTTTCTTACACCGAGTTTAAGCTCTATTCCTTTCCCTTTTCTAAACTGATATGGACGAGATTGATGAAAGATTGACGCCAAAGACAGTGTTCATCTTGTTCCCCAATGTCCCTTCTCTTGTCAAATGAAAGATTTTAACACAAAACTTCCCCACCCAAGCTCGTCTCTTCTGTTCCCTTCAAACAGTGCTGGAAATCATTTGTGCCGAGCAGTCTCCATTGTTTCAGTTTGCAAAAAGCATAACCATGCTAGGAACACCTTCACGAGAGAGAAACCCGTAAGTGCTTACCTTATCTCCATCTTTAATTATTTCTATATTTTGCTCTAAATTTTTAATTTATGTGTTGCTTTCATTTGTTTCCAGTATGTAGGTATATATGTAATTATATGTTGAATATGTTTAAATAATAGTTAATTAATCATGTTTCTTATTTCTATTTTGTTCTTGTTTTGACTGGTTCATGAGCTTAAAAAATAGAAACTTGTTTTTGAAATCTTGATTTTTTTTATGGGAATTATCTGTTGAAGAAATTATGTAGTTGCCATTATGTGTTTTCAGTACTGATCTGGAGATTTTGTATTCGATTCAAAGGATCAATTTTGTGTTTTATTTAACTCTTGTGGGTCTCTTTTTGTTGTTAATCTGCCGTTCAAACTTGCTGTGTTTTCCTTACACTTTATTGATAAGTATTCTTGGTAGTGTTGGAGAATTTGAATATTTTGGTAAACTGTCTTCTTGTGTGTAGTTTTAACTGGCGGTGATCTTGATTTTTTGAGAGAAATGTGCTTTAGGTTTCGGGTAAGCAAATTGTGCTTTAGTTTCCAGTTCCTGTGGAACTTTATTTGAATCTTGGTTTATCATATTGTTGTCGCAGAACTGTGTAGGTTAAGAAAAATAATCTCTAGCAATTATTAGTGCATAACTGTGTAGGTTAAGAACTTGACTTGGGACTGTTTGATTTGTAGTATTTGTTTGTCTTTTTTCGTTTCATATGGAATTCGATTTCAACATAATATGTGCTTAAATCCATGTTTATTGATATTATTTTTTTATCCCTTCAAGTAATGGATATTATTGATTGATGTCAATTGTTAAATGTTTTAAAAAATACTGTAGAAGGTCCTGAATTTATGGATAAAGCTGTTTGAATAAGGAAAATGTTGCATATCTTTTGTGATCTATGCATTAAGGCCATTGACATGGGAATGAGACTTAATACTCATTTCAATAAAACGGGTTAGAAATTTATTATAATGTCATTTAAAGAACAAATTGGCCATGCATTCACTAAAACACAACTGAAAAACAAATGGGATGGATGTAAAAAGGATTGAAGGATATGGACAAAACTGGTTTTTGAAACTGGTGTGAGCTAGAGTAGTGAATTAGAAACAATTGCTGCTAGCGATGAGTGATGGAAAGCAAAAATTCAGGTGAATTCCTCATCATCCTTACAATTTCATTTCTTGTTGTCAAATTTCAAAAAATATTCAATGCATGATCCTACATCACTTACTTGTACTTATTATGTAGGAAATTAGAGGAGCAAAAAAATTCAGACATAATGGTATTGAACCATCTTTGAAGATTAAATTTAACAGAATGTATTGCAACATTGTCGCAACTGGAGAGTTTGCATGGGCTTTTTCATTAGGAGTTCTTGGTGGCAATAATGTCAATCATGGCACAAGCAAAGTCGACATTGATGATGCTGATTTGGAAGAAGGAAGCGGTGATTCAGAGGAGGATAGGATTCCAAATTTGAAGGCTAACATGTCTCGAATGGCTTGTGGAATGAATAGATCAAGCAACAACAACAAGAGTAATGGCAAAAGAAAAGAACGAGACCCTTCTGAGGGTCCAAGTAAAAAGAAGAAAATGTCTGAAATTGGTGTTTAGATGTTGTCACAGTGGGATCAACTAGTTGATCGTATATCGACTAAAAGTGATTCAACTTCTTTGAATAGGGATTAGGAAGGTTGTAGTATTTCCGAGGTTATGGCTAAGCTACACTTAATTTTTAGAGTTTCGGTTGATGATGATTTTCACGACTTTGCTACGGATTATCTTGGTTTAAGAAGGAAACGAGAAATGTGGAACAGTATGGGTACTCTTTAACAAAAGTTCAAATGGTTGCAGCGAATGTATGCACAAAGTAAACGTGCATAGCTTACATGGTATGATTTTAATTTTTTAAATGTTAATCAATTGAATAAATTCAAGTGCTAGCTAAATGAACTATGTGATTTTATTTAACATGAGCAATAATTTATTTATACTTGTTTATTTTATTTTTTCAGGATAATGTGATGACATTTTTAGTATACTTATTTATTTTATTTTTTAAGGATAATGTGATGACAGCTTTGGAAAAGTAGTTTGCAGTTGCTAAAGTTTGTTTGAGTCATTATATTACTCCATATTTGGTGTTGAGAGAGATGAGCTCATCTATTACGGTTAGTTTTTTACTGTTGTTGTATTTATTTCTACAATGTTGATGTGAGGTAGCAAACTATTGTGTTGTAGGTTTTTTTTCAAAAAATTTATATTTAAGACATCGGTCGGTGTATTTATCAACATTGTATGTTGATTATCGGATTGTCAAGGAGCGTTTTTTTTTTCCATAATTAATATTTCAAAGATTAGTTAGTATATTTATGGATTTTTAACGTTGGTTATTAGACTGTTGAGTTCTATTTAATTTTTTTTTCTGAATTAATATTCCAGAGATTAGTTGCTGAATTAAATTCAATGTAATTCTGAAAAATTAATTGTCAGTATTAACTATTTACAGTAGCAAAAAATAAATGGTAAAACAGTTTAAGATAAAAAATGATGCATGTGATTGTGATGGTTGCAAAGTGTAGAAATTAAAAATATAAATGGAAAAAAATGATGCATGTGATGGTTGTAGAGTATAGCAATTAAAAACATATATGGACAAAAAATATAGAATAATAGAAGTAAAAAAATGGGGCCAAAGCATCATCAATAATTTGAAGAGGACATTAGTTTTGTTGGAATCACTTGAAAGTTTGAAAATGTTGCTTACAAAAGAACATATACATGTACGTATTACAACTCATATATGGCAGAAAATAATTTTTTTGAAAGCATAATATTTCAAAAGATCTGGAGATATCATTTATATTTTTCTATATAAAGAAGGAGATGTGTTTCATTTTTTCCAACGACATAACTTCTTTCAAAACAAACCTCTCAATTACATTTTATATAAGCAAGTGGAAAACCTTCTTTGTTGGCTTTAAAGATACGTAGTCAATAATTTCTTACAAATTCTTTTATTAAAATATTTTTTAAATGAATGATATGTAATTATTTGTAGTATTTTATTAACAATATACCATTTTTTTATTTGACATGTAATTGAAGGAATGGATGACTCACGGTTTAATGTTATATTTAATAAAGATTTTGATGACGCTTATGATAATGTAATAAACCGAAATGTAGACCACATTACTTACCTAGTTGTGAAGGTAATGGTGCCTCAGTTGCTGATGTTGAAGATGATGGTAATGGAAACGACGACAACGACAACAATAGTAATGATGATGACAATGACGGTGATGGTGACGATGAAAGTGATGATAAAGATGATGACGAATTTATTTTAATGAGGTAGTTTAATATGAAAAAATTAATTATATGCACATCTGAAACTATAAATATGTATTATATTAATTATATGCACAAAGAACTATGCATGATTTCATACAACACAGGGATGCGTTGGTTGAATAAGGTTTTAAGAGGTCATTGGAAATGATATGTCAACATGTTTAGGATGGTCACAACCACTTTGTTGAGTCTGTGCAATGATTTAGAAATGCATTATAGATTAAAACCTTTAAGAAGAATGAGTGTTATTGAAATGATGGCAATGTTTCTATTTACAATAGTATTAAGGGCGTCAAATAGGAAAGTGCAAGAGAGATTTCAATATTCAGGTGAAACAGTTAGTAGATGTTTCAAAGAAGTCTTTAAATCATTATATTTGTTTGTTGTAGAAGTCATAAAACCAGTAGATCCATAATTTACGAGCACACCAAGAGAAATTGCAATGAATCCAAGAAATATGTCATATTTCAAGGTAAGATGAATTTCTTTTTAACATGAAATATTTTATTAAAGTTTATGATTTTTTTGTTTGCATGTAGAATTGTGTAGGTGCAATTGATGACACATATTTTCGTGCTTATATATCAGCTAATAATCAAATTCTATTTATTAAGAGAAAATGTGTACCAACACAAAATGTCATAGCTGCTTGTAGTTTTGATATGCAATTCATGTTTGTGTAGGCAGGATGGGAAGGCAGTGCACATGATACGTGTATTTTTCTTGAGGCTATTAACAATAACAATATAAATTTTTCAAAACCACCAGAAGGTTGTAATTTGAAAATAAATTGAAGACTTGGTTGAAAAATTTTCAATTTTTTTTTTGTTTTGTAATAAGTTAGCATGTTTTGATTTTTTGCAGGGAAATACTATTTGGTTGATGCTGGATATTCCAATGAGCATGGGTATTTGGGTCTTTATAAAGGCGAGAGGTATCACTTACAAGAACTTAGACGTCGTGGACAACCAAGTGGTTGTGAAGAAGTATTTAACCATGTACACTCATCATTACGCAACGTCATCGAACGTTCTTTTAGGGCATGGAAACAGAGGTGGAGAATTTTACAAAACATGCCTATTTATGCATATAAAACGCAAGTTGAAATTGTAGTTGCATCAATGGCACTACATAACTATATTAGAAAGGCATCGCAAGATGATGAGGTTTTTTCCGAGTATGATCGCAATCCCAATTTTATTCCAGATGACTTTTTATCTAATATTGTACCTCCTCAGTTATTCGAGGATCACAACAGCCTTCATGTATGGATTTTGTACGAGATGGAATTGCAAATAATTTGATGGGACAATGAAAAACTTTTATTAATATACAAGGATTATTCATTTTGTTATGTAATCATAATTATAAAATAACAATATTTTACCTTTATTTATTTATGTATGTATAATTATAATGTACTTTTCAATAGTTTTTCAATCAAACCTCATACAAAAAATATATTAACTAAACATAACAAATTGTTTTTTTTTCAACCATAATTGTAACCGTGGTTTTAACTAAATACTTTAAAATTTATAACAAATCTCATAAAAATTATTTTTTATTAAATTACTTTTTTAAAACTACAACGACGATAATAATTATAATAGCAAACAGACTCTTAACATACACGTGAGGGTTAACTTAAATTCGAGTCTGCCTCGTAATTTTTAAATTCATAAAAATTGGAAAATAACGTCAGCATAAATTTTGCTTTATGGTTTCTACTGTAATCATACAGGCAAATGCTGCACAAGTAAAACCTACATGTTTCTAACAAGTAGCCAACTAAAATACTGATAAATCAAAACCGCACTGCCATTTTTTATAGTTTCTTTCAGCATCGGCCGAGTCACCTGCCTAAACAACAAGTTCATTCGTCTTAGAGTCATCATCTTCTACCTTACAATTACGGGTTTCAGAGATAACAACAGCGACCCAAGCAATTACAGGAGTAACCAACAGAATGAGACCTGAGGGCACCATCCACAGCTGACTATTTGTTGGGTGATATTCATAACCCCACCAAAGCAGTAGTGTTCCTCCTGCCACACACACCAAAATTGAACACAAACAAATTACGCATTTCTTCATAATCTTCTCGGGATAATATTCTTGATTTGCCTCATGCTTGCCTTCCTTGAACTTTCCCATCAACCAATACCAGTTCTGTGGCTGAAATTCAGGAAAGAAGAAAAGAAGAGAAAGATTGAACTATCATTTTATCATATATATATATCTTAGCATAACAAGCTATATACAAAGACAGTGCCAAGGGTAACAACTTCATAGAGAAACATACCTTACTTTGAATGAGAATCGGCGGAGTATATTTTTTTTGTTAAAGACAAATTAAAGAGTTGCTAGCAGAACGAAACTGAGAATGCAGTGATATGATGGAATCGTTAATAAAGCAAGACCTCATGAGTCATCACTAACAATAGCTTTCTTGTTTTTGTGGTGTAAAAATATTTAAAAAATTATTATTATTTTTTACAATGATTTTTTTAATGTTTTTATATAATTTTGATAAATTAATATTAAAAATAATTTTAAAAAAAAATATTATTTCAAGTGACACTGTTACTGGTAATAAAGCTAGAATCAACGTGACGTCTTGTTTTCTTTCCCTTAGTTTTTATAAAAGTTGTTCCGTATTCAAAGAAGAAAATGATTGCTTCTTAGTTTTAACTCTTTGTGATCGATGAAGCTATCTGGGGTAGATTCTTTTGCCTTTTTTTTTCTGGTGGCTGGTGCCTGTTTTGATAGCTGGCTGCTAGTTCCAGTATACAGGCGGGTTCACTTTAATAAATCCTCAAAATCATAATCTTTATTTCCTCTTTGATTATGATAATTTAATTGGCTTTCAATCTTCAAGGTTCTTCTTTTAAATAACGTAAGGTGCTTTCCATGTTCTCGAACGGTTGTTTTTTTACTCGGTGCTTCACTCTGTTTATACTGATTTATACTAGTTTTTTTCCCCCTCTCGAGACGGTCAATGCTAGGACTACCATGAAAATAATTTCTCTGTAAATGAAATGTTATATATCATCTGCAAAAGGGAGAAGAAAAGGAGAAACTCATTTTTATTAACTCGATTTCTGTTTTAATAGATTAACTCAGTTTCTAATGCAACTCACTATCATAAACTCACTATACCGAGTAGATTTTACCGATGGAGTTGGGGTGGAGTGCAACGACAAGAGGATTTTATTAAGTGACTGAAGTGGTCTAGGCCCACCATTTGCATTTGACCTTCGAGGTTATACCGAAGTCTTCTGTAATAGAAATGTATTTTGTCGGCAGCGCTGTAACAGGCTGCATCTTAGCCTGTCATATATAGGGATGCTTTGCTTTACTTGAGATTGTAACATTGTTAGCTTTCTTTATAATTTCGAAAGGTATGCTGACTGTTTCCATTTTTCAAATTTAAGAAAAAAATATTTACATTGTCGAATCTTTTTCTTTCGATGAGCGGGGAGACATAAGTTTGATAGGTGGAGAATGTTTAGTATTATGGTAATTTCTGTTTTTTGTCTAATTATAGAAAATAAATCTTGGGGTTGACTGAATATTTATTTTTTCACTGAACCTCACACATATTTCTAACCTTGATTTTATATGAGATAAAATAATTTTTTTTTATTAATAAAGATCTAATTTTTAACCAAATAAAAAATTTTAAAATTTATTTTTTAAAAAACCATAATATGAACTCTCAAAGCGAGGAACTTGATTCGTTGGCCCGGGTTGTGGATGGCGAAATCCTTTTCAAGAATAGAAGTCTATGGACCCATCATACTGTTCACTATGGACTCTAATTCCTTTCCAAATTCCAGCTCTAAACAGCCCATTATAAACTTCAAGTTTATAAGTTGAGTAGGCCCATCAAACGGAGAGAAGATTTTCTTATATGACTGAGCCCGTTAGAAAATCAGCAGATCTAATATGCTCGTTTGGGTCGAGCTTCCATCATCCATCCCTCGAGTAGTTATTTGTGTTTGACAAATATGACAGTGATTATTTTTTTAAATAATTTTTATATTAAAATAAATGTTAATAATATTTTTAAAAAATTATTTTTAATATTAATGTATTAAAATAATTTAAAAATATTTAAAATATATTAATTTAAAATAAAAAATTTAAATATTTTTAAAAAAACTTTTAAAATATAAAAATAAAGGTCTCTTCTAAAATGTTCAAAATATGTTTGAACAATATAACTCATAGAAAACTTCATTCTTATACGGTAAAAAATATTGTTAGTAATAATATAAAAAAATGATAATGAAAAAAACATTTAATTATTATATCAGTTGGGATAAAAAAAAACTATACCCTTTTTTTTTTTCTTACTTTAAATTCTCTCTCGCGTTCCATAACTGACAAAAAACACATCCTTCATTAAACACTATCAAAAAAATAATAATTAAGATTCACATATATAAATCAGATGTTAAAAAAATTAGGTTTGAACTCATTTCATCCATCTAAAATCTAATTCATTGTAGGAGATATATTCTTATTCAATTATGTAGATTAGTGATATTTTAGGCCCAATAAGCTATCATACTATCATGAATAAAAAAACAAGATTAACAATACATTATATCTTTAGAAAAGATGTTTAAGATGATAATATTTTATTTTTAGCATAATTAATTTTGTACCTTAAAACTTTATAGGCTAATTATAGATTTTTAATAATCATAACACTAACTAAATCATAACATAAAATTTTCCATCTCTAACCTAAAAAAGTCCTTTTCCTTTCCTTTTTCTATGAAAAAGAGTTTTGGTTACAAAAATCATAAAAATTTCACTCACTATTGCCAGGTTAAATTCACTTCTTCCTTTACTTTGTCAAATTTTGCCCGTATGACAACCAAGATTTCCTGTACAAAACCAAATTTCTTTGAACAAACCATGTTGTTTTCGCACGATGAAGGGCTTCCTAAATTGTTTCTCTAATTTTTTTATAAAATTCATTTGACCAGGAGATATTATTTTATCTCTAATTTTATCCTTGAAACAAGACCCTTTAACAATAACCCAAGTTCACAAGAGTGCTAGGATGCATGCTTAGCACTATAAACGTTGGGTGTACTCCCGGCAAGGCGTGTGCCTTACATAGGTTTGGACAGTAATCTAAACCAGGTTTTTGGGTGTTGGGCTCCAGCGCGGTAGCCTGAGCTCTTTTTATATATATATATCTTTTATCTTTTGTTGTACTTTAAGCTCAAGATATCAAGTCTAAAGAGTGTTCTTGATGGGTCTATTTTGAAGAAAATTTTTGGTTTCATTTTGGAGTTTCTTTAATCCGGATCCATCAATCTCAGCTTCTTTCTCAATCCAGTTCCCTTTCAAATACCACTCCACCACCATCTCCTTGTCAAACAAGCTGAAGAGGAAGCCAATAGATGCTGGTTCTCACATTTGAAAAGCGTCATCTGCGATGGTACAAGACATCAGCTCTGGAATCGATAAACATGGCTATTTCACCGCTAGTAAAAATCTTAGGTTTGTTTCGGCAAAAATCTTGCGAAATTTTCTAAAATCTTACCCTCAACTAATCAGATGACGAATCTTACTAGTGGAGAAATAATTGTTTGATCAATAATGAATTTGGATGCAATTTTTGTCTTTTGATTGAAACAAAGGAGATATGAAGAGAGAAAGGGGAGGGAATTGAAAAAAGAAACTGGAGGATGTTTGCGTGTTCGTGTTACATTATAAATTCACCATTTTCTTTTTACTTTAAATTTTATGTTAATCAAGCATTTAAATTGTAATAAAATAGTTGCAAAATAAAATAATAATAATTAGGCTATAAACAAATCAGTATAATTATCTAAATTATAATTATAATTATAATATCCAATAATTCAATCTAGCATATTACGATTATATTTGTTTTTGTATTTTAAAAATATATTTTTGTATTTTTGTATTTTTTATTTTTTTAATATTTTTATATTATTTTGATGTATTAATATTAAAAATAATTTTAAAAAACAACTTATTATTCAACTTCAAAACACTTCATATATCATGCTGTCGAGTCCAATAATTAAGTCACAGAAACACTTCAGATTTTTAGACCCCTACCAGGGCCTCTTTTTTTTTTTTAAAAAAAATGTTTTTTCAGGGTCATTTTATCTTCGTGAGAAAAACCTCTATGGGACAAAGCCCCCCATGAGACGTCATAGAAAGTAACATTATAAACTGCAAATTGAAATCAATGAAGGACAAAACAGAGGACGAGTTGCCAAAATGTAGTCCACCAATTTCCCATGCGAGAGTGACTTCAAACCCTTTCGAAGCCGACCACAAGTTTTGCAGGCTCTTTAAATAATATATTTTTTTAAAATTATTTTATATATATAAATTTTATATGAATAAATTTTATTTTTATATAGTATTTCTAATATGTATAACTTTAAATAATATTTTTTATTTAATTATTTTAATATATATCTATTTATATTGTTGTTTGATTTAATAAAAGATTTATTTTAATAAACAAATTATACTAAATATCTCATAATACAAATCAAATATCTTTATTTATAATTATCTTTTAATTTTTTTAAATTTTACTTGTAGTAATTATTAATATTTTTTTCTGTTATTTATATTTATAATAAATATCTTATTTTACAATTATTTTTCAATATTTATATAAACCTTTCAATTTAAATTTAATTTTTTTATATAAAAATAAAAAAAAGCTTTATATTCAATTTTTTTAAAAAAAAATGATGTGTGACGGGGAGCAAAAAATCTAGTTGAATTTAAAACTTATAAAAATTTATGGATTATTTTATGTTTAATTTTAAAATTAATTAAAAATAATATGATCATATGATTCATACCTATAATGGTAATTAAAATTTTGATACCATACAAAAAAATATTTTAATTTAAAATGAAATTATTAAATGAGAATTAAACTAGAAATAGTTTTATATTACTAATTAAAAAAATACACATGCAAGAAGCATATACACATATACGTGGATTGCCATCAATAATTATTTTTTTTAAAGAGGATAATCTAGTTGTAGAAATTTTATTATTGAGTTATTTATAAATCATTGATTGATATTTTCAAACATAATAAATTATATCCATCTAATTTAAACAGTAGAATTCAAATTAACAAATTATATTTGGTATTAAAAATCAAATTACTATTGAGTAGTATATTTGAGTATTTATCCACAATTCAAGTATAAATAAAAATATTAATTAATAATTTGCTCTGTTTTTCTAATCTGGAGAACATGAAAAGAAAAGAAACCACATTGCTAATTTAGATGAGAATCGCAACATATTTTAGACATCTCCAATAAGGAGTGATTAGGCTATATGTATTTTTCCCATTTTATAATTTGATTTCGAAAAGAGTTAAGATTATGCAAGGGATGAGCACGTAAATTCCCCAGTTCCACAGAAGCCTCCGAGTTCTTAGAAAGAAAAGGAAAGGAAACAAATATTACCAAAAATAATGGAAAGCCACGGAAACCGAGTGAATTGATTGAACTGTGGTACGGACGTTAGATAGCATTCTCTCCTCTCCACTCATGGACCCGCATCATCACACCATCCTCGAAATTTCCTTCTTCTTCTTCCTCCTCCGCCTCTAATCCAAAGACCATTCCATTTATATAAAACAAAAACAAACTCGATTAATCTGACAAATTGAATTATTATTAACACAAGAAAATAACTAATCATGAGTGTCAAGGTACCGGCGGCGAGAACACGTGTAGGAAAGTACGAGTTAGGCAAGACCATTGGTGAAGGGAGCTTCGCCAAGGTCAAGGTCGCTAAAAATGTTCAGACCGGTGATGTTGTTGCCATTAAAATTCTCGACCGTGATCAAGTCCTCCGTCACAAGATGGTCGAACAGGTCTGATAATTAATGCTAGTCTTTTATCAACTTCTGTTCTGTCACTTTCTGTGCCGTGGGAATAGCAGTGTTCTAATTATGATGATTTATTAATTTTGAATCAATGATTAAGAGAACTGCTTGCGTTGTTTTTTCTTTTATATATATAATTTTTGTTGGCAGTTAAAAAGAGAAATATCAACAATGAAGCTGATTAAACATCCAAATGTCATCAAAATCTTCGAGGTACTTGCGATTTTTAATAATAATAAAAAAGGATATATTTCTTGAGATTTTTATATGTATGCGACTGATGTTACTAATACTACTTGCACATATTTATAGGTCATGGCAAGTAGAACTAAGATTTACATTGTCATTGAGTTTGTTGAGGGTGGAGAGCTCTTTGACAAAATTGTAAGGAGTCCATTTTCTTGTGCATTGATGTTTTTAAGTTGTTAGCACTGACCACGTAATTAAAAAAGGTTATTTGTTTGTTTCCTTGCTCCTAGGCTAAGCACGGGAGACTTAAAGAGGACGAAGCCAGGAGATATTTCCAGCAGCTTATTAAAGCCGTGGATTACTGCCATAGCAGAGGCGTTTTCCATAGAGATTTGAAGGTTTTCCTAAATGCCTTGCATGATTTCCTATGTTCATTTTCCTGATGATCGGCGGGTGTGTCAAGAAATATGTGTACCTACACACACTCACACGATTCTGGCCTCGTTCAACCAGGAGTTTACTTGTTTATCATTAATGGCTACTCTGCATTTGTGCAGCCTGAGAACCTTCTTCTTGATTCACGCGGTGTTCTTAAAGTTTCGGATTTTGGATTGAGTGCGCTGTCACAACAATTGCGGGTAAGCCTTATCTGATTATTGCCTACATCCTATCCTGTACGTTTAAGTAGACAGGAGCAGCTTTCTCTACGTGGATTGAGTTTTTTAAGAAGTGTCTTATTTGATACTTGGATTTATTGCGTATTTCCCAACATTTATATGATGAAAATTAATACATAACGTTCTGTATATGAAGACACTGGCCCCTTTCTCTTGAACCATCGAAACTGATTACTATTTAAAAGCGTACTGCTGGGAATTGATCGTTTCTGCAATAAAAAGCAATGAAGGCAAACCTTTTCCTCTGTTTTTCTAATTTTAGGGTGATGGGCTGCTTCACACTGCCTGTGGAACACCAAATTATGTCGCACCTGAGGTATTTTACCTTTAATTTGGTAGAATTAGAATTATCAGATAATACATTTCTCTGCTACTATGTTGATTGCATATGTTATTGTTCTTTCCAGGTTCTCAGAGACCAAGGTTATGATGGCACAGCATCCGATGTATGGTCTTGTGGGGTCATTCTCTATGTTCTTATGGCTGGATTCTTACCTTTTTCCGAGTCAAGTCTTGTGGTTTTGTACAGAAAAGTAAGTAAATTAACCCCTCTCTTTTTCACGTTTTTTAATTTTAGAAACCTTCCATATGCATACCAATGCATGTCAGAAAGTAATTTCAGATCTGCAGAGCTGATTTCACATTTCCATCGTGGTTTTCATCTGGTGCAAAGAAACTGATAAAGCGCATTCTTGACCCACAACCTCTTACAGTGAGATCTAGATCCTTCTATTTGTTGTATGTACATTAAATTTACTCATTCGTTTTGAGTTTGCTTCTGGACCTGTTATTAGTGTGGTTAGAGAATCAGCGTATAAAGTACCTAATGCGGTACTTGGTGGCTATGTTGTCTCAATCGTATGCTCATAATCACTAATATTATGATTGCATCTTCCACAGAGGATAACAGTTTCTGAAATTTTAGAAGATGAATGGTTCAAGAAAGGATATAAGCCACCGCAATTCGAACAGGAAGAGGATGTAAATATAGATGATGTTGATGCTGTTTTTAATGACTCAAAGGTAAGAATTTTGATCACAAAAGCTAGCTAATTTACCGTAGACAAGGCGTCAAAATAATGTCTTGGTACCGAACTTCTGCAGACCCTTTAAGGAAGGGCACTCAGAATGTCGAGACTCTGTTTGGCTTGGAGGTATGGTAATTTTTTGTAAAAGATATAATACATTTTAATTATAAATCATATTTTTAAAAGCTATAAAAACATGATTTTTACTCATAAAAAATACAAGCTACCTTTCATTCAAATACCCTTTTAATCCTATATGTTCAATGCTCGGCACTGGACTTTGTTGGGCTTTTGCTTGTGTCCATGATATCACGAGGGCAATGTGGGCATGCTGTCAAACTTTTCATGCCTCAAAAGAGGTGTGTTGTAGGTCTAAACGAACTATACTTGGTTGTAGAGAAATGTCAAGTGATTATTTTGGTTCAAGTGCTATGTTAAATTTGATGAAGATATGAAGTATTAAATGTATTTAAAAAATAGCCATTTAACAGCTTTTTTGGGTAATAATGAAAAAGATAATAAATAGTTTTCGCGTCGTTTGGTTCTTTTTTTGTCACAGTTCAATTTAATCCTTCACCTTTCAATGTATGTTAACTGCATCCCTAATTGACTCTAAACTTTTTATTTCATACAATTAAATCCTTGGAAAACTTCAATTTTAACCTTGGAGTTCAATGCCTTTTTCATTTTGGTCATTAATCTCAGATTTATGCATTTTAATCCTTAATTGACTATTAAACTTTTATGTTTTTTAAATTTCATCCTGGTTTTGTCAATTAGATCCTCATAGTTTGATGCATTTTGCAAAATGATCATTAGTTGTAAAAGTTTTCAATTTGACCCTAATTGATCTCAAAACTCTAATTTTCTTATGATTTTACCCTTAATTTCAATTAATTGACTTGGTAAAAATTAAATTTGATTTCTTAAAATTGCAATATTTTCAATTAAGCCTAAATTGGGCTCCAAAACTTAATTTTTTACCAATTAAGTCCATAATAAAATTAATTTGATCCATTTAAAATATAATTAAGTCCTTGCACTTAATTAAATCTTTTAATTAGATCCAAATTAATTCTTAAACATAAACAACTTTAATTTGGCTCATGATTAAATCAAATTGGCCTATTAAAAATTTAATTATGTTCTTGGACTTAATTTCTTATATGGATTAATCCAATAATCATTTAATTTAACCTTGGAACCATATTATTTCTTCAATTTTGAGTACAAATGAAATACAATTAGTCCTTCAATATTCTTAAAAATTACAGCTTGATTTTTATATATTTTTAAAATTCTCCTCCATATATTTTTTCTACATTGGCAATCTTTATTTTATTTTTGAAAAAAAAATAAATTTAAAAAATAATTCAAAAATAGATTATAACGCATGACATTGCAAATCAACAACCTGAAATGGCAAATACATTTCCAGAACGAGTTCTAATTTTAGTTATTTACCTTGCAGGAACATCTTGTGACAGAAAGGAAGGTGAAACCAGTGTCAATGAATGCTTTCGAGCTTATTTCTAGAACACAGGGATTTAGCCTTGATAATTTGTTCGGGAAGCAGGCAGTACGTATAATTAGATTTCTTTCATCACTTTGGTCATTGCATTTAAAATTTGCAATTCGTTGTGCCACTAATGTGAAAGTGATGTATTATGGTTGCAAAATTTTGTAAATTGGAAGAGCAATGGTTTGCCAAGGCATTGTCTATGCACAGACCATTTCTATTTTCTTTCTTTCTTTGTTGAAGAGTCTTCAGAATTTTGGCCCTTAGTTTGAATTAGACCTGACCCAACCCTTGTCCATAATCATGTTAATAATTACTGTTTAGTCTGTTCTGTTCGCCTTGTGATCCTTCTTTCTAACGAAGTTAAAACTCACAATGGCTACCTAAATGCTTCTCTTTGCCTCTCTATGTTTGTTCTAGGGTGTTGTGAAACGAGAAACCCATATTGCTTCTCATAGCCCTGCAAATGAAATCATGTCTAGAATTGAGGAAGCTGCAAAGCCTCTGGGCTTTAATGTCGATAAACGAAACTACAAGGTAATGGTTTCTTCCTTTTGCCATGCCCCCCCGTTTTTAAACCTACACATCGACCTAAACTTCTAGGTTTTATATTTATGATTCTGTTTTTGAAATTGAATGGTTTTATTTCCAAACTAATTCCAGATGAAGTTGAAAGGTGACAAAAGTGGGAGGAAGGGCCAACTCTCCGTAGCTACTGAGGTAACATTGAGTTGATCCATGGTGCTTGTAAGATACCTTTGAATCCCTTCAGAATGAAGTCGAAAATCATTTTTAATGTGTGAAGAATAATGTTTTTCCATGCTCTGATGTCCCTATCAGAACCATATATGTCCTCTGATAGGGACGCTAATGGTTGTGCATCAATTCAAATACTTGATACAGCATATGGAAGTTGACAACTTGTTTCTTTTGGACTTTCAGGTGTTTGAGGTAGCTCCTTCTTTGCACATGGTGGAGCTGCGGAAAATTGGTGGCGATACGCTTGAGTTTCACAAGGTACGTCAGCATTCGAATTTCGGTATCTCAAAAAAAAAAAAATCCTTTGTTTTGGATGCATTCGTTTTGGAAGGATGGAAGAGTTTTAATGCGCCAAGTTTGTGGTTGGCTAATATCGTATACATTTCTCTCATCATGTGGCAGTTCTACAAGAGCTTCTCGTCAGGTTTAAAGGATGTAGTCTGGAAATCTGATCAAACTATTGAAGGATTAAGGTAAACTCTCTGTGCCTCTACTCTGCACGTATGCACGAGTCTCTGATGAAGTGCAGCTCACGATTCTCTTGTGCAGGCCATAGCAGAACTTTTCCTACTGGGTCCATTTCTTTATTCTTGATATTTGTTTTAGATCATTGCACATCAAATTTGAGAGTATATATGAGCAATGTGAAAGCTTTGAACGGTTGGCGTGGTGGTTTCAACTAATATGCGGTACAATGGAAGAAATGGAATTAGATTGTGTTTGTTATGTTGGGAGAGAATGCCTTTACCTGTAATCTAAGACAGTTTATTTTTATATTTAGATACATTTTAAAAATATATTTGACTTGAAGAACATATCAAATTACAAAACATCTAAAACAATGGCAAAAATATTCTATCCCTTCTCATATTTTTCTATTCACCACTATTATGTAATAACTTTTTTGTTATTCTCAAGATAAGTTGCTTGCTTTCGAACTAGCAGTAATTTTGATTTTTCATACTATGTATTAGTTATTATGGATTTGTTTGAGAATATTTGTATCTATTCAATATATTTATGAATAATAAAAGAATAAAAATAACCTTGGGATAAAAATAAAAACAACACTTGTAGGGGTATAGTTGTTTTTTGTCTTTTTTAGAATACAAAAGGATCACGTATATGGCCTTAAGGACAAAACATTTAAGCCATTGAAGCAGAGGTATTGGCATATTTTTTTTTCATGGTTTTGTTTTCTAATTATTAGTTTGGTTGAAAGTAATGTAATTTACCATATAATTTATAATTTTTAAATATCAAAAGTTGTTGGTGTTTGTCTAACATACACTAGTGTGTGGGAGACGTTATGCATGGTAGGTAGCACATATAATGTCTTCTAGTGATATAAAAAAATATTTTGTCATCTCATTTAATTTTTTTTTTTTGTTCTCTTCATTTATTTATGACATATAACATCTAAAGATAATCAGTTTGTCATGAGTGACCCTTCCTTTACCCTTTTCATTTCTCTCTCTTACCCTACAAAATCAACATTGGTCCTTATTGTTGTGGTGTTTTAAATTCAATCCTTTTAGTTTTTATTTTTGATTTTTTACCTTTTTTCTTTTATTAAATTTTTATTTTTTTTCCTTTATTTTTTTGCCAAAGGTTTTATGGTTTTTAATTTTATTCTTAATCATGTTTTTGAATTTCTTTTAATAAGAATATTCAATTTGATTCTTTTTTTATTTTTTTCTTGTATTTTTGTCAAAGTTTTTATGTGGTCTTTAGTTTTATCCTTCAAATTGAGTTTATGTTTTTTATTATTTCAATAATAATAATAAAATAGTAAATCATTCTAAATTCTAATTTAGAATAAAAAAATTCAAAGAAATTATAAATTATATTTTTTTAATAAATTCTAAATGAATATAAATTTGAATTGTATTCAAATAAAATGGAATAAAAAATCAAATATATAAAAATATAATATAAATTATATGTATTATATAAATCTAAATATATTAGATGTGGTCTATTAATTAAATATAATAGGATACAATAGAAAGAAAATACTTGATGTAGCTATACAGTAATAGAATTCAAGTAGTGCATGTCAATATCAAGACAAGAAAAAAAAATAGAAATAGTTGAATGTTAAAATTTCTTTATGCCAGTAAGAAGAAGCAGTAACAATAATGATGGCGATGATGATAATGATGATGATGATAGTAATATTGGTATTGGTGGTAGTGGTAATAATAATAATAATAACCTTCAAATCAAGTTTATGTTTTTTTTTTCAATAATAATGATATTATTAATAATAAAAATAACCTTCAAATCAAGTTTATGTTTTTTTTTTCAATAATAATGATATTATTAATAATAAAAATAATAGTAATTGATACTAATAATACTACCAATAATGATAATAGTAGTAATAATAATAATTATTATTATTATCATCATCATCATCACCATATTAGTAGTAGCAGTTGTGGTAGTAGTGGTTCTAACAGTGATAATAATCAAGCCAATTTAAGATAAGAACTATTTGGGCAATAACACAAGGCTACCACTTAACAAAAAGTTCCAAGAATAACTAAGATATATTTATAAATTATGATATATAAAATAAAGATTATCTTTACTTAACAAAAGACCACAACTATGAAATGAAGATTATCCAAGACCTGACTTATCAAACATCCATAAAAAATTAAAAAAATATATTTCTTAAATATTTTAAAATGTCTTATTTTGCCTAAAACCTCTTATTCATCTTAAGCTAGTTCTGGATAATAGTAGTAATAGTAATAATATTAATAATAATTATAATAGTAATAGTTATAGTAATAATAATAATAATAATAATAATAATGAAGATGATAAAAAAATAACTAAAAAGGAAGGGTTTCCCTATAGCCACAGACAATTCACTATTCATTGCAATAGTCGTCTATGACCTTTCAAAAAATGAAAGACATGCCTTAGAGCCAGGGATATTTATGTATTTTCACACAACTTATTAGTCAATGTAGATTTGATTGGGGGTATTTTTGTGTATTCAATATTTTTAATAACAGTGAAATAAAAAAAATACCCCTGAGGATAAAAGAATCAACATAATAGGAGCATGAGCATCTCGATATTTTCATTTTTGTTAATATAAATAGTCAAATTATACATGCACCCTTGAATCCAATAAATGTAAGTAATTGGGGCCATGGGTATTGCAGTCTTTTAGCCTCAATTTTTTTATTAATTGTAGGATTGATTGAGGGTGATAATGTAATTTAACATTTAAATAAATTTTTTAAATTTAAAAAACTACTAGTGTGTTAGGGCTACTAAACACTTTAGACGACGTGTGTAACGACTCTTCATGGTCAAAAATAGGCTTTCACTGTACAATTTTATTCCTCGGTGTCTCTGTTTTCATCTAAAAATAAGCAATGTTGTCTTAGCCTTACTATTTTTATATTTAAAAAACTACTAGCGTATTGGAGCCATCAAGCACTTTGCATGACGCATGCTACAACTCCCGATAGTAAAAAATAGGTTTCTACCATATAATATTATTTCTCACTGTTTCCTTTTCCATTATGGCTAGCATATGTAATTGTCAAAAAATAAGCAATGTTGTTGTTATAACCCAATTTTGACCTATTTGTTTTTTAATCTAATTTTAAAGGGGTTGAGATTTGAAATTAAAAGATCAAGGGCTTGAATGCAAAATTTGGAACTTCAAGGACCAAATTGAGAAAGGGTCATCCTATGCCAAAACAGCACCACGTCAAACGAGCATTATTCTTTGTCTTCTTCTTTTGGCATTGCAAATCCGATTAAAAAGAAGGGAAAGAAATTGTGGAATACCGGCATTTCACTCCAACCAACACACAAATTGCAAATCTTATCTTCATGAAGTTTACTATCCCGGGGAGATAAGAATTGAATCTTAGGTATCCAATTCCCAGCAAAAAAACCAACACTTCCCTCCCATCCATGTTTATCAAGAAAAGAGCCATGTGCGGAGGGAGAACTAGGGACATTCCTTATAAATACAGAGCTCTCTAGAGGAAAGAGGGGAGGGGGGAAGTTAGAAAAACCAAAAACTCAAAAACGAGAGGAAAAACAAAAAAAAAAACCTAAAAATAGAAAGGGGGATCCAAAAAACAAAGGAAAAAAAAAGTAGAGAGACAAATAGAGGAAAGAAAAAAAAAAAGAGACTGAGGGAGGAGAGACTGAAAGAAGGGGGAAGAAAAGGACATTCCCTGACTAGTGCTAAGACCATTACCCTCATCATTGTTTTTGTCTTCACCCAAGTAAGCTTTCTTCCTCCTACCCGTTTAATCCATTTCTAAAGTTTGCAAAACTATGCGAAGGTTATTATCATTATCTTCACATTGTGCAGAGCACGTATGATTCGGTTCACCAGTGCCTGTTGCCTAGGTCAGTTACTGGTCTGAACCAGTAACTGGGCTTGGTCAGCTGGGTCCGGTCCGTACAGCTGGGCTAGACCTAGCCCAAAAACAAAAGTTGGTCAAGTTTGGGCTTTAGGCTCAGCCGGCCCATATTATATTCGTTAAGGGTGTGCTTGGCAAAACACACCTTTATGCCTTAATCATAATTTTTATATCCATTTTAGTTTGATATTTGGTTAAATAAGCCCTTTTTCAATATCAGAAAATTCCAAAGATATTTGGGGATCTTTGTTGATTTATTTGTAAGTTCCTCGAGTATTTTTTTTTCCTTTGTGTTTTGAATTTTTTCTATCATGTGCTCAATTTGAGGACAAGTATTGTTAAACACAAAATATGTTGTGCAATATCTCTGTTATTTTTGTTTAAAAAAGGCAAATGATAATAAAAGGGTAAATAAGAAGAAAATGGTCTAGAAAATTCTTCTTTAAATTTATTTTTTTGTGAAATTATTCATTGGCGCTATAGTCAGGAATATCGTAATTTTTTGGATTTGTATGATATTTACCAACGCCAGAGTTATAAATATTCTTATGAATTGTTCACTAATGCTAGAGTCAGGAACATGATAAGAAGAATAAAAAAAGAAAAACAAGAACAAATTCTTAGTAATTTTAGACAAAACCAACAATGCAGTTTGCCTTATATAGGACGCTTAAGGGGTAATAACATCTTTTTTTTTTTACATAACTAGTTTCGTACCATAGAATCTATGTTGTCAGTTAGGGTTTCTAGAGTTAGGGTTTCTAGTGATCATAATACTAGACTTTTTAAATTAAATACCAAATATCTATTTTTTTTTTCTAATGAAGATTATTTTTAACCATATCGCTGCAATGATCGAGTGTGATAGTTATCTTAACTTTAATTTGCGTTATTACACATTTATCATAATTATTTTTTATGTTATTTTTTTATTCTATTTTAATACCTACACATCATTTTTTATATAAAACATAGTTTGGTGTGGATGAAGTGCGAATTACGAGACTAGTTGAATATAAAGCATTATTAAGAATAGAATAAGTTGTGATATATTTTCATAATTTATACATGAAAAGGACTGATCTTTGTCCCGTCAACAAGATTATTTTTTCCATCACGGCGGAACAAGCTTGTGTAATAGGAGGGTCAACATATTATTTCTCGTTGTTTTATAATATATATTAGTTTATTAATCAACTCATTTATTTATTTATTTATTTTGATAGACTAAAATTCGATCAATTTTATTAAAATGAATATTTACATGTAGGGTTTTTTATGCAATTTTTTTTAGTTTAGGGACTAAATTGTTCTTACCATAAAATCAGAGGATCCAAAAATTGCTAATAAGTACTAAACTGTTATAAAAATAAAATTAGGGAGCTAAAATAATTTATTGTAAAAAAAATAAAGAATCAAAATGAAATCTTACAAAATCTTCGTGATGCCAGTCGAGTTCATTTTCACTATCCAGTCGAGTTCATTTTCACTATCCAGGCAAGTCTATTCCCATTTACTGTACACCATTTTTTATTTGTATAATGCACTATCGTGCATTCCACACATCCGAAACCCTACCGTCCCCAATGGCAGCTCATCCCCTCTCTCTGTTTCTCTCTGCATTAATTTCTCGAATTGAACATATTTAAGTTTTTCAACTTGATGATGGTTCGTGTAATTGGAGGGACCCTCCACTAAGGGAAGAATTTAATTGCTTGTTGATACTTGGCAGTTCCCAAAGGATTAGAACTAGTGTAATTTACGGGAATCACTCATTGGATCTCTTTAAAGAGTGATGGCAACACCAATCTAACAACTGCTCTCTAACTCTCCCAATTGAACAATCCATGTTATCCTTTTTTCTTCCTTTTCTTTTTTAAGTTCTTTCAAGTTTTTACCTTTTTCTAAAACTCTGGCTATAACATTGATTAATCAAGCAATTTTAAAATAATAGTTAAGACAGAACACAATTTTAACCACACATTGAGAAGGAAACTCCTTTTGATTTCAACACGTTAGCGGCCAACATGCACGTAGAGTGTAGCCTTGTATCAAGTCAAATTCAAGTATTCAACTACTTCCACCATAAGATCTCCTCCTGGTTTGAGAAAGAGATCGAAAATTCAAAGCATTTAGTTCATATGGTTGCAACTCAATATATATATTTAGTCAACACAGTTCATTGTCATTAATATTAATGAACCATGATTCAATGTTACACTGGCACGGGCATGGAGCACCCCAAATGAGTGGCATAAAAATGAAGAATGTTCATGCGTAGATAGGTTTTTTTCTTAGAAAGGTATGAGCAAGCATATACCTTCTTTACGAATATAATTCCCATTTATTAGATTCAACTCCTAACAAATGGGCCTTTACTCCGGCAACCTCCCCGTCTCCACCTGCAGTTCATCCCCCTTTTCTCTGGTTACTTCTGCATTAATTTCTTGAACGGAACAAATTGAGGTTTCCCAACCTGAAGACATGGTCCGCGTAATTGGAGGAGCCATTGGTGTAATTTATGGGAGTCTCTCATGGGATCTCTTAAAGAGTAATGGCAACACCTAATCTAACTACTGCTTTCTAATTCTCCTCATAGAACAATCCAATTAAATCTTCATGGTAATTTTCTTTATATTTGTGGAGACTAATGCTAAGTTTACCCTGTTAAGATCTTGAAAAAAAACTTATGGAATCTCATGCATCAAATCTCATTTCCTCAATGAATCTCTTATATTCAGGGATTTTTATTTTGTTTATAACCGGCAACAATTTGAAGATGGCTGAGAGAAAGCTTTATTTCGCGGGAACAAACAGTTAAAAATCTTCAAGCCGTTGATTCATAAATATCATTATAATATTAGAGCGAATAACCAGAAACCAACCAGTTGAATAATAAATTATTAATAATGATCGAGCGACCTGTCCCGAGCCTAATAATTATCCCCTTTCTCAATTGAATTGATAGATTTCTGGCTGCTCGCCCATAACAAGAATGTAGTCTAAATCTGTGATGTACATCATTAAAAAAAGAAAGCATCTATTAACTCGAGATTCAGATATTAAAATAATTTTTTTTAAAAAAAAAAATTAAAACTCAATAATCTAAAATCAAGAGATAAAATTAAAAAAGATATTATTAAAAAAAACATAAAAAAAGTTTAAAATTAAATCATTCTAATTTTCATAACTTTAAAATTTGGTCATGAGATTAGGATTACTCCGTAGAAAACAAATATTTAATTTTTAAAATGATTAACGTGAAATCAAAAGTGAAGAAAAAAAAAAAGAGTCCATTGTTGCCCTACCACTACTCCATCATGCAGATACGACTAGGATGACATGATTCTTCCAACACCGTTATGGAAGATAGTGTTTGACCATCAAAAGAGGCCGCACATATCACTCAAAGCCTATGCGTGCCTCCAATTAGTTGTCATATGCGAAGCACATACCGATTATTGTTTTTAATTATATTTATATTTGTTAAAAAGACTGAATTGTCCTTATTTAACAGGCCGCACATATCGCTCAAAACCTAGATGTTAGTTTTATTTTTTCTTTTAAAGAAAATTTAGTCATTTCACTATGCAATCAAAACTTTAAAAACACAAAAATGACCCTGAATCATAATTTTATTTTTTTTGCCTTTTAAGGGTATTTAAGTTATTTTATTGTATATTTAAAATATTAAAGGACTTATATGTCCCCAATCAATATGATGATTAAAAATGAACCTCGGAGACACATCAAGGCTCCATTGATAACACCACCATACCATAAAAAAAATTAAAAAATAAATCTAATAACACCAAAAAGGATTACAAATGATAAATAGGGTGGGCCACACCACACCAAAACACTTAAGAAATTCAAGAGTTCAAACTAGGATGAAGAAAAGACAAGTGCTTAAACACATTCACCATGATAATTAAAAGAGAATTAAGAGAGAAAGAGGAGAAACTAGAGAGAGAAGTGGTAACAAAAAAGGGGGGGAAAAAGGAATAGCAAAATTTTTTTGACTGGTTAGCATTTGAAGTTCACTTTGGTAAGGGGTTCTAAACTTACCTCAATAAGCTCAGGTGAAACGGAATAGAATTGATGCCAAATTTATGAATTTTATGTTAGGATTCATTATAGAAATTTTAGAAAAATGTAAATTGATTGTTGTTTTGGCCAATTGGACTCGATTAAATCAGGGTGAAAAACATCACTAGAAATTAAATAGAACCTTAGCATCAAAGAGATGACAAGGGGTGACAAAAAATGAGGAGAATTGGCAAAATTAAAATTTTCATGTTCACTTGCTTAGTTATGTTTGATTAATATAAAGGAATCCATTAATGATGAATTGAAAGGAAAATCATATCTTTCCTTCTCTTTTTGTGTGTTTTGGTGAAGAAAAAGGCGAATAGGAAGATTTTTTTGAAATTGTGTAAATGCATGCGAAATTATGTTATAGAAAATACATATTACTATATGGATGATATTTTGAAATAAGTTGTTTATTTTATTAAGTAGTGATTGAAAGATTATATTAATGTGACTTGGAGCTCTTGAGAAAAATTGTTAAATTAAAGATAAAATTATGGTGTTTGTGTTTGATTATTTAAAATAAGGAAGGAATAAAAAAGATGATTTTGGGTTAAGAATAAATGAATGGCTTTGAATTAGTGTTTGATGTTTCTTAATATGTATAGATTGTGCTTGCCTATCAATAGGACAATAACAAATTAAAATCATGTCAATACAAAAGAAATTGTTGGAGTAAAATGACACGACTAAAAAATTGATGTCTTTTCCCAAGTGCAGAAGTGTTGAAATAATAAATAACCCGGCAAGACCGGGGTCGAACCACAAGGAGGTTAATTGTACAAATTATAAACAATAACAATAGTAAGAACAACAACAATAATAATAGTAGCAATAATAACACTAATAATAATAATAATAATAATAAAGAAAAAGAAGGAGAAGAAGAAGAGGATAATGAGAACTTCGAGATGGAATATTAATGTAAGGATTAAACAATGATAATAACAAATGTCAAGGTTAGAGGTTCCACTAATGATATGTCAAACAAGTATAGTATAAACTCTTATTATTCAATTGGAAACCACACACAAAGTATCAAACAAGTATAGTATAAACTCTTATTATTGAATTGGAAACCACACACAAAGGAGGTTCCAATCATATTATATATTGTTAACATGATTACATTAGTCATCTTATTCGATTAATGCTAATACTTGTAAATCTCGTCAAGCATTCATGATTATAACTTATGTTAACAACAAATCAAGTTTCTTTCATAGCTCAGGTGTCGGTTATACCATACATTATGGGCTATGAAAGTGCCAAGCATTTGTTGTACCAAGTGTTATATAACATAAATCAAGATTAGTCATTTAACAAGTAAAGTATTAAAGAGTGAATAAGATAACAAATATAAAACATGTTAGTATCAAACATTAAAGCCCATATTGAGTTTACATTATACTTATTCTTACACAATTAATGTAACTTTTTCACCTTGACATAATAAACTTAGCTAAATATAATGAAAGAAAGAAAAATAAATAAGCAAAATAAGAACATAAATAAGAAAAGAGTTAAGTAAAGGAAAGGAAATGAAAGGCATAAACTTGATATTAATGAAAGCAAAGTATAAACATTACAAAAAATACAAAGAGAGAAAGCAAGAGCATGATCTTGATCTGGAAACCAAGATGCCTAAATGCATGGCAAATGCCTCCTTTTATAAGCCAAAATTGAGAACTATTGATTTAATGACTAATTGATGAGTGGGTGTGATTAGTACTTAAAAGTGTATTTTTATCAAGGTTTTATATCATCATTTTGCACTTGAAGTATCAATAACTCCTTAACTAAAGCATGTTTTATAATAACGTATCTAATAATATAAGATACCTTTAATTTGTGGTAAATGTTCATTTTAAATGCAGGCCTATCACATAAATGAAAGGATTGATTGATGACTTTAAGAACTTAAATTGCAAGGGCAAAGAGATGACCAAAATTAAAAAAGAGATGTCGGTGCAATTCAAACCAGAACACTGTTCGGTAATTGGGTCATATCTGGAGTTATAGATCTCAGATTTAGGTCTAATTTATATGGATGGAAAGGTAAGACATAGGCCTACAACTTTTATATGGAGCCCAAGATCTAAAAAGGCCATTTTCAAGTCCAAATTGTAGCAACAACAAAGAAGCTCGAATCTGTCTTCCAGCCCGAGCACTGTTTGGTATTTTGGCCATATCTAGAGTTCTAGAAGTCCAAATGAGCTGAATTTTTTACACAAGATATCTGAGACAATTGCCTACAACTTTCATGTTTGCAAGGGGTTCTAATTTTGATGTTATCAATGACGTTTTGGGCAGACAAGAGAAGATAAGGATTGTCACCAAGTCAAGAGGTGGCCACCCACTCATCAATTAGTCATCAAATCAATAGTTCCCAATTTTGGCCTATAAACGGAGGCATTTGCCATGCATTTAGGCATCTGGGTTTTCCAAATCAAGATCATGCTGTTCCTTTCTCTCTTTGTATTTTTTGTAATGTTTATGCTTTACTTTCATTAATATCAAGTTTATGCCTTTCATTTCATTTCCTTTACTTAGTTAACTTTTATCTTATTTATGTTATTTTGTTTGTTTATTTTTCTTTCTTTCATTATGTCTAGCTAAGTTTATTATGTCAAGGTGAAAAGGTTATACTAATGGTGTAAGAATAAGTATAGTATAAACTCAATATGGACTTTAATGTTTGATACTAACATGTTTTATATTTGTTATCTTGTTCACTCTTTAATACATTGCTTGTCAAATGACTAATCTTGATTTATGTTGTATAACACTTGGTACAACAAATGCTTGGCACTTTCATAGTTCATACTGTATGGTATAACCGACACCTGAGCTATGAAAGAAACTTGATTTGTTGTTAACATAAGTTATAATCATGAATGCTTGACGAGATTTACAAGTATTAGCATTAATTGAATAAGATGACTAATGTAATCATGTTAACAATATATAATCTGATTGGAACCTCCTTTGTGTGTGGTTTCCAATTCAATAATAAGATTTTATACTATACTTATTTGACATACCATTAGTGGAACCTCTAACCTTGACATTTGTTATTATTATTGTTTAATCCTTACATTAATTTTCCATCTCCAAGTTCTCATCATCTTCTTCTTCTCTTTCTTTATTATTATTATTATTACTACTACTACTAGTATTATTATTATTATTATTATAGTTATTATTGTTATTGTCATTGTTGTTATTATTATTATTACCATTATTATTATTGTTGTTATTATTATTATTGTTGTTGTACTATTGTCATTTATAATTTGTACAATTAACCTCCCTGTGGTTCGACCCCGGTCTTGCCGGGTTATTTATTACTTCGACACTCCTGCACTTGGGAGAAGACATCAATCTTTTAGTCGTGTCAGGGTGGCCAACTCTTGACTTGGTGACAATCCTTATCTTCTCTTGTCTGCCCAAAACATCATTGATAATGTCAAAATTGGAGCCACTTGACATGAAAGTTGTAGGAAATTGTCTCAGCTTTCTTTTGTAAAACATTTTAGGTCATTTGGACTTATAGAACTCTAGATATGGGCCAAACATTGAACAGTGTTCGGGCTGGAAGACAAATTCAGACTTCTTTGTTGTTGCTACAATTTGGACTTGAAAATAGCTTTTTTAAGTCTTGGGCTCCATATGAAAGTTGTAGGCCTGTGTCTTAACTTTTCATCCACATAAAATAAACCTAAATCTGAGATCTACAGCTCTATAGATGACCCAATTACAGAATAGTGTTCCGGTTTGGATTGCACCGATATCTCTTTTCTAAGTTTGGCCATCTCTTTGTCCTTTCAATTTCAGTTTTTAAATTCATCAATCAATCTTTTCATTTATATGATAGGCCTGCATTTAAAATGAACATTTACCATAAATTAAAGGTATCTTATATTATTAGATACATTATTATAAAACATGCTTTATTTAAGGAGTTATTGATACTTCAAATGCAAAATGATGATATAAAACCTTGATAAAAAATGCACTTTAAAGTACTAATCACATCCCCCAACCAGATTATTACTAGTCTCTAGTAATCAAAGCGTTAAAATAGAAAAACAATTTGCAAATTTCACAAAGACAGGTATTCATCATTCAACTTCTATTAAACTATCCAGATAAACAAACTCTCATTAAATTTATATATTGATTCAATACCTCTTAACAAGATATTAATAAACCTTTCTTTTGTGCTTAATATATCAACACATAATTATGGAGCTTTTCTTGAAATAAAACAAAATATTTGTTCTAATGTTTAAGGTTAACTTCCTTGGGTTGAGATTATTATTATTATTTTTCTTTTTTTCTTTTTTTAAATATATATACATATAACTTAAAACACCATGCATCTTTAACCCGTGTAACGAGCTTTCGGCTAATGACTCCCAAACTAGTTAGTCTTAGGGCATTAGATGTTGAGACACCCCTACGAGCTTAGTAACTCGGGTCGCAGATACTGATACATAGATAATGCAATGTTTGTTCCGTTAAGCTTTTCTCCTCAACCCATGTAACAAGCGTTAGGCCAATAGCTCCCAAGTCAGTTGACTTTAGGGTATTAGGTGTTAAAACACCCCTCTGAGCTTAATTGCTTAGGTTAGGGAGGCTACGAAATCAAACTTATCTACATTTTTATTATCATTATTTCATTTTATTTATTTTTTTCTCTTTTTTTGCTTTTTTTTTAAATTATATATTATTCCTTTCCCTTAGTTGTTACCTTTAACAAAAGAACATAAATAATATAATAATCCAATGTGCAACCCATAATCATATGTTAAAGTGTGTGTGTGTAAATTAAGGTTTAAGAATACATGTTAAATGAGTATATGAGCAAAATTAAGTGATAACAATGCAATGTAAACCTGAATATTTCAAGAAGTATTATGATAAACCTTGTTACAAATGGTTATTAAGATGCGTCTCAAGAATTATAAAAAGATATCATTTACTTTGTCATCATAGTAACAACAATTTTGCATATGCTTTATGAAATAGAAAACACAGTTAGTTAATTTATTTTTTTTTAGCTACTACCCTCTCCCCCCAACCAAAACGAGATATTATCCTTAATGTTCTAAGGTAGAAAGATAGAGTATAGAAGATATCACCTGAAATAATGAATACTAACAAACTTGAAACACACTGAAATAAAAATAAGAAATAACAAAATATAATAATAAAACAAAAAGACAAAAAAAAATTACAAATGAAGACTCAAATCTAATCTAAGTTTTTTACGGCTTTCCTTAGATGACCAATTTATGCGACTCATGGAGGGATCAATTACAGAAATGAAATATTGTACTTGGTCAATCAATTGTTCAGCATAGCAGCAGAGATTATGATTTGTCGTGCAAAAGATGTTAGAAATTCCTGTTCCACAGCATGATCAAGAAAAGGCAATAACTTATCATAATAACCATTAACATTTAACAGACCTATGAGTTTATGGTGAATGTGCAGTTTGGCCCAAGAGGAAATAGGAAAGATTTCTTCCAATGTGCCTTGACCACTTGGTAAAACAATGAAGACATCAGCATGGTTAAACATTGCATTCATTCGAGCCGACATTATGGAGACTTGAAGTTCCTCTCCAATTATTTTTCCAATGTGTCCCCTTATGCTAAAGCTTCGGGGACAACCCCAAAACTTGACTACCTCCTAAAAATACAGCTATTGACACACCTCCCATTAACCCAAGACTGCCTCCCCCATACATTAAATGAATCTTTCTCTCAGCTAGCACCTAACCAAGATGATTTGCTGATTCTAAAAACTCATTTTCTTTCCCAAGACTAGATCCACCAAAAACACAAATGTTTCTTATCTGATGACCTGAGAAACTTATCATTTCTACATACTTTTATATTTGTTGAATGTATGGGTTGAGTAGAAATGAAAGGAAGGAAGAGAGGATTTTATAGATGAGAAATTAAAAAGGCAATCATACCACCTATATGTAGGCCAATGATGTAACCATATTATTCAATAGTTTTACCCACATTTACCTAATGTTTTGTCCATTTTTTATATGTAAAATGCCTTGATATTCTTTGTTTTATGTTTTGAAGGCACTTTTGGATGAAAAATGCAAAAAGGAGTAAATTGGAGATAATTGTCAGATTTGATGTTCAGTCGATGTTTTATATAGAGCCGTGAGTTCTAGAGATTGAAATGAAGTGATTCTAGTGGCCCTAAAAAGCTAACATCCATACCTTTCTGGAAATGTAATGCAAGAAAAATAAAAAGAGAAAGATCATGAAAATCACATCCTTCAAAGTCAAATCTCGCATTTTGCCACTGTTGACCTTTGTCCATTCAAAATTCAATATCTGGAGTTATAGAAGTTCAATTGATGCAAACTTAATTTTTTTAGATTCCAAACTCAAAGGCCTATAAACGTTCCAAATTTCAGCCAAAAATGATGCCAGATGAGGGAGATATGAGTTTTCAAAGATGACAACTGAATTCTGCCAGCAAACTAGTTTTGTGAAGAAATGAATCCAAATTACATCCTGAAGCTTCTAAACCATCATCCAAGTTGTAATTTCAGCAATTTAGCCCCTCTAGTAAATCAATTTATAAGGTCAAGGAAGGCATCCACTAACCTCAAACCACCAACCACAAACTAGCTGCAAGTTGGAATGCTGCCATTGTCAAAGAAAGAAGGCCAACTTATGAAAGTAAAAGAGGGCTGCTGGAGCAGCATTTGCAGCCTCTTAACATTGTCAAAGAAGGAGGCTACAATGGTGGGTTGTTGGTGGTAACTACTAATGTCAAAGTTTGGCAAGTTTGGCAGCCACCATTGTTGATAAAGGAGCAAGAGGAGCTGTCATTGAAGCCTATAAATAGACACCAAGAGAGCCAAGAAAAGAAGAAGGGAGAGTGTAGTAGAATCAAAGAAAGGAGGCAGCAGCTAAAAGTGAAGAAACACAAACTCTCCTCTATACATATTAGAAATAATGCTTTCTTTTATCTTTAGGAGTAGTTGTTCAATAGATATGCAAGGCTAAGCTCTTTTCTTAGTTGCAAGGATGCAGAAACCTTCAGATTTCAAGAACTATGAGATTTATTCTTCCATTTATTTTCAGTTTGTATTATGAATAAGTATGATTGTTTTTCTATGCATATTTTCTATGATTGTTGTTGATAATTGCTAGAGCGGACTCTAAGTTATTATTGTAAACAATCTATTGCTAAGTTTGGTATCAAAACCGGAGTTATGGTATATAAACTTGTGAAGTAACTAAGCTTGATAATTGTGGCGGAACTACTTTATTAAACTTAGGGAAAACATTCGATCAAAGCAACACAAGCAGACAACTTGGTTGTTAAGATTAATGAATTTATCTAGATCTTAAGGCTGCCATTAGATTAAATCATTAGTGCGGACACTATGATTATTTATTGGTTAGGGCTAGTTATACGGCGGATCCGTTAATTAACCAAAGTTAAGAAAAGATAAAAATACAGAATATAAACTGGAGTTTCGTTTCAAGGATCGGTTCTGATTTTTGTAGGTGGATGTGTACTTGTGACCAAGGTTTGTTTTCTTAATAAATTTCAGTTTTAATTGATTGTGTTCACTATTTTAATTTCTTCCATAGTTTAGATTATCACAAATCAAAACTCCCTAATTGCATAATGTACACCATAATAATCTGAACTAAATCTTCCTCATGGAATCGACCCCTTGCCTGCTCTATACTATCTTGTGTGTTTTAAGCTAGGGTAATTAATTTGTGCGACCGCGACATCACAACAGCCAGCTAGAGTCTCACACACACTTTCTCTTTATTTATTTATTTTTAAAAAAACATGTGTATGTACAGGTAGTTATGATTGCGGCTCACATCTTTCATTGGTTTTACATCGAAGAATGGCTTAAACGCCCTTTATGGGTCGAGGATAGGCTTCCCATCCAATTTTCTTAAAAACTGGCAAATAAGGTCTTTTTTAGTTAGATTTCCAAGACTAAGTCGAGCATGTTCTTTATGAAATAGTGGCCATAAATCATGAATTGCACGATGCACATCTCCACTAAGATGCGTCTCAAGAGTTAATAGAAGATTATATAAAAAGACTCCTTACTCGGGCCATCCTTAATGAATTGTATTTTATTTTCATGGTTTATAGATACCATTCCTAAAGAATGACATTGTGCATTACAAGTCCATCTGGCACATCGATGACAGACTTTCAGTCGTTTTGCACGACGTTTCTTTACAAAAGTGCTTTTACCTGTTCCAAGCATGTGTGAATTGAAGGAATTTAAGGACTCACTTGATAATCGGACCTTTGCTTTAATAAACCAGGGAATATCTTCAGGAATTCCATGATTCATTAACAACCTTAATCTTGCACATCTAGCATGGTAAATGTTTATAATCGCATTCTGAGGCAGAGCAGGAAAATATTTTTTTTAAAAATTTTTCAAGATTAGTGTCCATTTTCAAATGAGAATTGGAAGAGAGATTCAAAGAATTACACAAATATATACACAGATATCAATTATTATGGGAAACTGAAAGAACCAACTTAAGTCACAGAGTACCGTTGTCTGCCATTTAACCAGGGAGAGAGAAACTAGCAAAAATCACTTAAAAAGAAACACAAAAACAATGTAAGAAAAACAAAATAATCAACCTTTATCTACAAGATCATTCAAACCAATTGATTTATTTTCACTAGGAAAATTATTAAAGTAAGCTTTCAAACGATGTCCATTTTTCTTAAAAACATTGTCATTCTTTGGATTCTCAATATCAAAGACCTCAAAAGGATATAAAGGTTTCTTAATAAATGGACTGCCCCATCTTGATCTTAGCTCTCTAGGGAATGAATAGAGTTGAGAATTATAAAACAAAAATTTTTAACTAGTATCAACTTTTTGACAATTTTCACAAGTTTTGCAAAATGCATGCGTGTCGTTGAACATGGTGGGCCAATAAAATCCATTTTGAAAGATTTTTGTAGCTATCTTTTTTTATGAGAAATAACTTCCACATGCTTCAGAATGACAAAATTTAATGACACTACTTACCTTATTGTCGGGAATGCATCTTCGAAATATTTGATCAGGATAATATTTGAATAAGTTAGGGTCATCACAATAAAAGTTCTTCACTTCATTTAAAAACTTTTATTTGTCTTGAGTACTCCAATCAGTTGGCAAATCCCCTAAAGTAAGAAAATTTATATTTTTATCATACCAAGGCATTGAACTAAGAGAAAGTAAGGATTTGTCAGGAAAGTAATCATCGATTGGTGTGATTTCAGATGTCGAATTTGTTGTCACTTTTGACAAAAGATCCGCATCAATAATTTCAGTGCTTTTTTCACCCGTGATTTCTTTTTGAGAATAAATCATTTGCACATCTACAAATTCATCAAACTCGTTTTTACTTAAAGTAGATTCAAGTTGATCATAAACTAATTCGTTAATGTGATCTACTTCTTGTAATTCATTATCATCTCCAGGTTGCTTCCAAATGTTGAAAATATTCATCTCCAATGTCATGTTTCTAAATGATAGCTTCATCAGTCCATTCCTACAATTAATCAATGCATTAAAAGTTGCAAGAAATGGACGTCTTAAAATAATAGGAAATGAATTACATGCTTCAACAAGTTCTGTGTTCAAGATAACAAAATCTATAGGAGAAATGAATTTATCGACTTGTACTAACACATCTTCGACTATTCCTCTAGGCATTTTTATAGATCTATCGACAAATAAAAGAGTTACAAAAGTTGGTTTTAACTCATTTAGATTGAGACTTTGAAAAACTAAATATGGAAGTAAATTCATACTGGCTCCAAGATCAAGTAAGACTCTTTTAATTTTATGTTCTCCAATAAAGCAAGAAATTATAGGACAACCAGAGTCTTTATATTTCAAAGCATTATTGTTCTGAAGAATGACACTTACTTGTTTGGCTAAAAAGGCTTTCTTTCTCACATTCAGTTTCCTCTTCACAGTGTATAGATCTTTCAAAAATTTAGCATAGGAAGGAACCTGTTTAATAGCATCCAACAAAGGTATATTGATCCTTACCTGTTTGAAAGTCTCAAAGATTTCAGAGTTATGATTGACTTTTCTTTGTTTGGTCATGGCATGAGGAAATGGAAGCACTGGTAGCGAATCAGTCTTTTCTTTACAAATTTTTTATTCAACCCCTTCTTTACCCTTAGAGATTGACTCATCATCTTTCTCACAAGGTTCAAGAGTGGGTTTTTCAATAATCTTACTACTGCGAAGAGTAGTGACTAATTTGACTTGATCCATATATTGGCTTCTGGAACTACTTGCATTTGCATTGTATTGCCCCTTGAGATTTTGTTGTGGTTGAGATAAAAACTTACCTTTCTCTTGAAAACTGGGAGCAAATGTTAATTTTGCAAGAGTATCTTTAAAATCTATCATATTTTGAGCAAGTTGAGTATTGATTGTCTCTTGGCTTTCAATGAATGCATGCAATGTTTCCTTAAGATTTCTTCTAGGAAGTGGAGCATAAGGAGGTGCATATCCATGAGAATTTTAGAAATTATGGTGTGCTTGAAATGGTGGTTGTAAAGTTTGTACATTGTTATTATCACTCTTCCAACTGAAATTTGGGTGATTTCTCCAACCAGGGTTGAATGTTTGCGAGTATGGGTTGTGGTTGACCCTTTGAAAATTGTTTAAAGCATGTGCTTGTTCATGGAGATATTTCTTAAAAGAAGACAAGGTTGGACAGTTACTGGTTAAGTGTTCATTTATTTCACATATTTGACACACAATGTTTTCAATAAATTTTAATTGACCACTCTTTTTTAATTTTAGTGCCTCGACTTTCCTAGCTAAAGATGCAAACTTGGCTTGGAGGTCATAATCTTCCCTAAGGTTGTACATACCTCCACTAGATGCATGAGGTTGAGTTTTACTCGGTGCCTCATTAGTACCTGCGGTGTTCCAATGTTGAGCATTTTCAGCTAACAAGTCTAAGTACTCTATTGCTTCATTAGGGTCTTTATCTTCAAAAGTTCCATTGCACATCAATTCAACCATTTGTCTATCTCTAGGTGTTAACCCTTCATAAAAATGTGAAACCAATCTCCATGTTTTAAAACCATGATGAGGGCAAGTATTTAGCAAGTCTCGATACCTATCCCAACATTGGTAAAATGTTTCTCCTGGTTTTTGAGTGAAAGTGGTGATTTGTCTTTTGAAAGATTTTGTTTTGTGAGATGGGAAAAACTTCTTTAAAAACTGTTGTTGCATTTCATCCTAAGCATGAATTGATCCTGGTCTTAAATTTTATAGCCATGTTTTAGCTTTATCTTTTAATGAAAAAGGAAAAAGCTTTAATCTGATAGTGTTCATACTACAATTTGAGTCACTATATGTGTTACAAACCTCCTTAAATTCTCTTAAATACAAGTATGGATTTTCCAATTCTAAGCCATGAAAAGAAGGTAAAAGTTGAATAATGTCTGGTTTAAAATTAAAATGAGATGCATCGGGAGGAAAAACTATGCATAATGGTGCACTTGTTCTTGTGGGATTCATGTGGTTTCTAAGTATTCTAATACGGTTATTCTCATTATTCTTATTATGAAGTGATTGATTATCTTCTTTGGCTATATTTTCTAAAAATGATGAGGATACCCTATAAAGTCTAGCACTTGATGTACATGACCACACTCTCACGCATGTGTAGGAATAAAATAAAAGAAAGAAGAAAACAAAAGAAGAAGAAATAAAAGAAAAGAAATAAAGTTATATACAAAAAAAATAAAAAAATAAAATAAAAAATAAAATAAATACTATAATTTGTACAAGAACTTACCTCCCCGGCAACGACGCCAAAAACTTGACGCGACTAAAGATTGATGTCTTCTTCCAAGTGCAAGAATGTCGAAGTAATAAATAACTCGGCAAGACAGGGGTCGAACCACAGGGAGGTTAATTATACAAATTATAAATAACAATAATAGTAATAACAACAACAACAATAATAATAGTAACAATAATAACACTAATAGTAGTAGTAGTAGTAGTAGTAGTAGTAATAATAATAATAATAAAGAAAAAGAAGGAGAAGAAGAAGAAGAAGAAGACGATGAGAACTTCGAGATGGAATATTAATGTAAGGATTAAACAATAATAATAACAAATATCAAGGTTAGAGGTTCCACTAATGGTATGTCAAACAAGTATAGTATAAATTCTTATTATTCAATTGGAAACCACACACAAAGGAGGTTCCAATCAGATTATAGATTGTTAACATGATTACATTAGTCATCTTATTCAATTAATGCTAATACTTGTAAATCTCGTCAAGCATTCATGATTATAACTTATGTTAACAACAAATCAAGTTCCTTTCATAGCTCAGGTGTCGGTTATACCATACAGTATGGGCTATGAAAGTGCCAAGCATTTGTTGTACCAAGTGTTATATAACATAAATCAAGATTAGTCATTTAACAAGCAAAGTATTAAAGAGTGAACAAGATAACAAATACAAAACATGTTAGTATCAAACATTAAAGTCCATATTGAGTTTATATTATACTTATTCTTACACCATTAATGTAACTTTTTCACCTTGACATAATAAACTTAGTTAAACATAATGAAAGAAAGAAAAATAAATTAATAAGCAAAATAAGAACATAAATAAGAAAAGAGTTAATTAAGTAAAGGAAAGAAAATGAAAGGCATAAACTTGATATTAATGAAAACAAAGTATAAACATTACAAAGAATACAAAGAGAGAAAGCAAGAGCATGATCTTGATCTGGAAACCAAGATGTCTAAATGCATGGCAAATGCCTCTTTTTATAAGCCAAAATTGGGAACTATTGATTTGATGACTAATTGATGAGTGGGTGACCAACTCTTGACTTGGTGACAATCCTTATCTTCTCTTGTCTGCCCAAAACATCATTGATAACGTCAAAAGTAGAGCCACTTGAAAACATGAAAGTTGTATGAAATTGTCTCAGCTTTCTTGTATAAAAAATTTAGATCATTTGGACTTCTAGAACTCTAAATATGGGCCAAATACTGAACAGTGCTCGGGCTGGAAGACAGATTCAGAATTCTTTGTTGTTGCTACAATTTGGACTTGAAAATAGCCTTTTTAAGTCTTGGGCTCCATATGAAAGTTGTAGGCCTATATCTTACCTTTCCATCCATATAAAATAGATCTAAATCTGAGATCTACAGCTCTATATATGACCCAATTACCGAACAGTGTTTCGGTTTGGATTGCACCGACATCTCTTTTCTAAGTTTGGCCATCTCTTTGTCCTTTCAATTTCAGTTCTTAAATTCATCAATCAATCCTTTCATTTATGTGATAGGCCTGCATTTAAAATGAACATTTACCATAAATTAAAGGTATCTTATATTATTAGATACGTTATTATAAAACATGTTTTAGTTAAGGAGTTATTGATACTTCAAGTGCAAAATGATGATGTAAAACCTTCATAAAAAATGCACTTTTAAGTACTAATCATAAAACAGTAAGAATGAGAGGCCAGACATAACTAGATTGCAAGTAGGTGTTCAACACTTTAATCTAATTTAATTATTAGTAAATTTCTGCTATGTGGATAGTTGATTATGATATTATAACTATTGGATGTGAAAATGAAAAAGAACTAATTTAAGGAATTTATAGAGTTTTTGGCATTTTTATTGGATTGTCGAAGTTATAAGTATGAGTGTGGTATTCCTAGAGTTATAAGCATTTATGTGTGATTGCAAGAGTTATAAGCATCTGTGTGCAATTGATGGAGTTCTTGGCACTCATATAGGGTGACTAGATTTATTAGCAATCATAAGGTTTAATTGAATGATTAAACGACCTTGAAGGTTAGCTAGAGTTCCGACAACTAGAGGGAGTAGTCATGATAATATATAATTACCAAGATTGATCGAAGTTAGATGAATATTCAAGAGAGTTGAATGAATTAATATACTTGATTGATATTTTTATTTGTAATATCCATATATATAATTATCTTTAAAAATTTATTTATTGTTTAGGATCTTCACAATCTTGATAGGAGTAGTAAAACTAAAGTATTATCTTTTGCTATCTTAAACAATAAGTCTATGTAATAATATAATGTTGTATGTATTTTGAGACGTACCTAGACTAAAGATGTAAAACTTGATGTTATGTGATAACATATTCTATTTTGAGATGCTTCCTAATATGTGTGTTTGACCTAGGTATTTAAGTATTAGCTAAGTTATGTCTTGTTAATTAATTGTTTAGTATTCATTATGTTATTGTGAATTTGATAGGTAATGGAAGTATTTAGCGATGATGAGAATGAGTGAGAAATGTCTTGTTATAATGGGGTTATGATCCAAGATGATTGAATTAAATTTGTGTTGATTGATTTGTGTTTGATGCAAATGATAGAATTATGGATTGACCATTTTTTAAGGGAAAACACTATCAAACTTTTGGTAGGAATTAATATAAATATTCAAATATGAAAAGATTTTAGAAATGACTATGATATATGAAATTTACAAGATAAGGATGTCTTATTAAGGATTATAAAAAAATTGAGTAATTTCCTAAACCATGAAAAACTTGTACATTTATTAGAAGTGGAAAATTAGGGATATTACAATTTGGTATCAAAGTCAAGGAATTTACAATTGAGGAATGTTGATTGTTTCAGGATGCTTCATACATGATATGGAGCTATGACAAACCCATCTCCTATTAGGAGAGAGGGTTTGGATATGGAAAGGAGTGAAGATCCTCTAATATATACTGCACCATATATTTCTACAATGTCCATACCATCTGAGAGAGCAAAATTAGTAGGATTTAAGGGAGAGTCTTCCTCCTAGCGAGCCAGAAATGTACAACAAGAAGTAGCAAGCAATGATGAATAGGTAGATAGGCATGTACCTGTTGTACATATAGTGACACTTGCACCTTATCTTGATCCATCTTACTTAACACAGATCGTCCGAGCAGTAATGGAAGGGGTGCCAAGGACAATCGATACATCTTTAAAAACAATGTAGTTACCTTGGTATGTTTGGTAAATAATACGAGAGAGATGGGCTGTGAACCTTTTTTATGATAGGAAGATGTTGAAATAGTTGGGCGCAGATTGAGAAAGGTAGAAAAGACTCTGAACCGAATATCTGTATTGAAAAATCTTTGAGTAGACTGTGCTACCAAATTACTCTATGATAGTGCATAGACATGGTGGGAAATGGTGGGGGAGAGAAGAATTATTGAAGTGTTAAAGATTTTGGAATAGAGTTTGCAAATAAATCTTACTCTCATCAACATCAAAAGAACAAAGAATAAGGGTTTCTAACACTAAAACAAGGAAATATTACAATTTTAGAGTCCAAGAGACAATTTTAGGATCTCTTCATATTTGTTTCTACCTGCCCACTAAATAACACAAAATAAAAAGATTATGAGATGATTTTAAACAAGACTTAAGATGAGATTGGTTGCTTTTATAATTTAAAACTGTAAGGGACCTTGTTAATGCTTCATAGTCTTTGGGGATAGTTATGAATGAAAGGTAACAAAGAATTGTTGGACAGGAACTAATAGTGTTTGGAAAAAAAAAAAAGATATTTCATCTAGGAAGACCCCTCTTCAAAAGAAAAGTAAAGGGGGTTTGTTTGGATTGTTCAAGAAAAAAGGAGGAAATTTTAGGTCATGAGGCACATTAAAATAGTCTCTGTAAGGTGCCCAATAAGAATAGATATATTATAATTTTAGGTGGTTTCTCTTACTTTATTTCAACCTTAATTACTTTTTTTTTTAAAACACCTATAGTTATTTCAAGTCCAGTTTTTTTTTATAAGGCCTGTATTTTTAAAACCTATTTCATTTTTTTATTAATATGTTTATTTTTAAAAGAAAAGACTCATTTGACTTTCCCAGACAAAGCTTATATTTGCTTTGAGCATACACGCTATCACTCTGATTTTTAAACAAGCTTGGGTTTTTAGTTATGTTTAGGTTTAGGTATTTATTGTAGGGTCATTGATGCCTTATACAGGTTTGAGTTTTAGTGTTGGTCAATGTGTTGATTTGTCTCATTTATTTGGTTTGATTTTTAAGTTAATAATAGCTTAATTATGGTTTGTATGTCTTTATTAAATGAAATAAATGATATGATATTGGGTCAAATTCCATGACATATTATATTATTATTCCTTTTAAATCATTAATTTTAATATGTTTTGCTAAAAATGCATATGTCTCAACTGGAAGATAGTTTTAATACATATTTTTGTAAAAATAAAATAAATAATTTTCTTTATCTTTTAAAGAAAAATCAATTAATTGATTTTACAATTAGTTTGTAAATATTCATTAGAATTTGACCTAAATTTAAAAACATAAAAGAAAAAAAACACAAATTTGTTTATTTTTAATATTAAGATGTATAAACTTATACATAAGACATATTTCAAGAGTTAAGAGAAACAAAAAATAATAATAATAAAATATATTATGGCTTTAAAATGTCTAGGTTTGACTCCTAAAACCATGATTCATTTTACTAAGATAGATATGCTTTAACCGATAAATAGATCAATAATTAAAAAAATAAAACAAAGCCTTACTAATAATCAGATAAATGAACAATGCAGCTTATCTTAAATAGGGTGTATTAGGGGTGATATTATCTTCCATATACATAACTAGTTTCCTTATCTAAACTCTGTAAACTAGTTAGAGTTTTTAATGACCAAAACACTAGATAATAACTCCAAACTTTTAAATTGTAAAAGAACAAGAATTTCTTGATATCTCCGCATCCAAATCCAACTAGAACAATGATCATTGCAATATTATACATGGACAACAAATATTATATTATTTTTTCATTCACTAATATCAATGACTAACTAGGTTAGATATAACTAAATTTCAAATTCATTAAATGATACAATGATTTTTTTTTATTTAAAAGGCATGAGCATGTTGCTTCACTCATGTCTGCCACGTGTATAACCTTTTTTTTTCTTTGTTGTTTTTTAAATTTCATAATTTAATGTTGGGATTTTTCTTTGATTTTTTTATCATATAATTAAATAAAAAATAGTTTAAAAAAGGTTAAACCAAACTAATTTTATATATATATATATATATATATATATATATATATATATATCCTTCAACTTTGAGTTTTTGTTATTTTGTTATTAATTTTTTTTCCAATATCATCTTTCAGCATTTAGTCTTATTGAATTGGTATTCATGATATGTTTTGGCTTAGATTTGTAAGATCATTTTAGTCTTGGACTTAATTTTATGAGTATATATTTTTGTTGTCAACATATTTTTTGGTGCTCAATTAATTTTTTATGATTTATTTTTTATAAAGTTATCATAATCTCATAATCCCAGATAACGGGTTTAACAGATTATATAATTAAATCGGGTTAATTTTAGTAGATCTAAATGTCATTCTCTTAATTATTTTTAAATTGTCATTGAAATTTTCTTTTAAAAGTCAAATCATTATATTAGTATTTATCTTAAGACCTATATGTTTGGGGTTTTTTTTTATGTTAATTTTTTTTTATTTGACCTCCGGTATAACATAGAAAGTAACCTACTAGCATCCTAAATGAAATTGGTTTGTTACTGTGAAAAAAATTACTTAGGACAATATTTTTCTGCATTGATCGTAGTAGGATACATTGGATTTAAATTCAAAGAAAGTTTAATTATATTTTAATAAATAAATAAAATAAAATTTATTTAAATTAAAACTAATTAATAATGGAACCTAAATATTATATCAAACAACAAATTACAAATTACAAAGAATAAATTAAGCATACGTTTAAAAGCAACATGAAAAAATTAAACAACAAGCTTGCCAACAAAAAGATATTAAAGACTTAAAAATATGAACAAATAAAATCATAATTACTTGTTGAAACACATATTAATCAATTCAATGGAAGGAAAATAATTGAAAAATAATACCTTTTTTTTGTTGATTTTAAATAAATAAACAAAAACCTCCATATACAAGCCTTGAAAGAGCAGAAGAATTTTAACGTTTTTGAACGTGGAACTATGGGTTCAACGTGACTTGGGATGGGATTGTCATCCTATCAAAATCAGAGACTAGCATGTGGCTAAGAAACAGCAGCCGAAAATTATTGCTATTTACTTCGTTAATGAAATGGTTTCCTTCCATTGAAATGTACTGTTGTTACATGTAGCTAAGAACCAGCTGCCGAAATGTACTGCCAAGTTGTCTGGCACCGCTTCATTTACTGTTCCCTGGACGGGGCCGGTCACCTAAACCCGCCGACCATTTTCCTCCCCCTTGAATTCCCTTGATAGCCCTCTTCTTTTTCTTTCACATTTCTAATCTGGCTCCCTATTGCTGACTAGTATTGTTTTGTTTGTACAAAACATTAGTGGTTGTAATGGATACTCATTGATCATATGCTTTTACTTCGTTTATCTTTTACTTATTATTCATTGAATATAAAATTTAAATATATATATTTTATTCATGGATTTTGGTATTCATGGACCAAGTACTATGTATTATTTTAAATAAAAATAAAAAAAGTAACATACATATATTAAAATACAAACAAACACAAATATATAAATCTTGAAACAAGTTTGGATCAAATTTGATAATATTCATATTAACAAAAAAAACTATAAAAAAATAAGTTTTCAAAAAAAAACAAAAAAAAAATGGATTGAAACAACTTTTTTGCCCTTCAATCACAAATCACTATGCCTTGCAGGAGAGTAGAATAGTCTTTTTACTAATGATTAAAAAAAAAGCCATTTATAAATTAAACATGGCATGAGAATCTTTACATATTTTTTAGCATAATAAAATTATTTAATCTTCTCTAGAAACAAAAAAATCCTAAGCATGTATCTAATGGTTTTATAATGTTTTTTTTTTTTTAAAAATAAAATAGTAAAATGACTCATTTGATCTTAAAAGACAATTTTTTAAAAACTTATATACAATAGCCTTCATCTTTTTACATTGGTTTTTTTTTTAATAATAAAGTTGGTTGAGAGGTTATTTGGTAATTGATTTAATATAAATATTATTAAAAAAATAATGATTAGTGTGTGCAATCACGCATTAGAGCTGTCTCTATATTCTTTAGTTGGCAAATGAAACACTATATGGTAGTTAAATTATGACTTTTATGATTGTCTTTAAATTATATTGACTTTCTCTTCATCCTAATATGACATGTGTTTCAAATAAATTTTTGATTTGACATATGCAACTCACCCCCTCCCGGCTCCTCTAGATTTCAATGTTGACCTTGTATAATATAAAAGTAGCATTTTAGTTTGTTATTTTTGTACATTTTTTTTACTATTTACTTTATTTGAGATGATTTGTGAAATTTATTATTTTTTAAATTTCACCCTCTTTAATTTTTTTTATCTTTTAAATTTGATAATCATTCTTTTAATTAATATTTGTTTTATGTTAAGATGTTTTTTTATAACATTTTTATTTTTAATTTCATCATCCTTAAATTATTTTTCTTATTAATTTAATCTTTATTTTTGTGATTGCTATTTGATTTTTTATATTAATGCTTTTCTTTGATTTAGTCCCCCATCATTTGGTTTCAACTATTTTTTTTATTATCAAATGTGATCATAATTTTTTTAATTGTTATTTATTTATTTTTTATTCTTTTTCTTGATTGAATTTCATTTTCAATTTCATCCCTAAAATTTAATTTTGAATTATTTTTATATCAAATTTGATCCCAAATTATATAATTTCTATTTATTTTGTTTTAGATCCCTTTTCATTGTTTTTTTTTAATTTTACCCCCCAATATTTTATGGTTAAGAATTTAAATATGTTATTTTTTAGCATTTGCATTCTACAGTGAATTCATGACAAGGGTCACAAGTGTCATATATTAACACGGGTTGACTTTTGTTTTTTTTAAGTTTTTTTTTTAATTTGATATTTTTTAATTTTATCTTTCAATGTTTGGTCTTCACATTTTTTCTCCGCTTTTCTATCTATGGGGCTATCTTAATCATATGTTCATGGTTATCAGGTTAACAATTTGGATTGACTAAAATCTATTTTTCATTGCTTTTTTAAATTAATTTTTTTAATTTTACCATTTGATATTGGATTGTTTGATAATTAACCTTTATTTTTTTATTCAACTTTATTTCAATGAGATGATCGGATCATAGATTTGGTATGCTAATTAAGATGGACTTGGATTGGTTATTTTTATCTTCTTTTTTCATTGTCATTTTTTTTCCGGTTATTATCATTTTTTTTATGTTATCGAGATTACATGAGCTTATTTAACCGAATCAAGTTAATGAATTGGATCATTTTTTTTTAGAGCTGTGCATCACCTTAGCATCTTTCCCTTATAATAAAAAAAGTTTGGGTTGGCTTACGGCGTAATGTAAGTCACTTATCTCTTCCTGACTATTTTTCATGATATAAAATAATTATTTTTTAAAAAACAAAACTCATCTATTAAAATTAGTATCGATCATATTCAAGTGAAATTGTAATCTCTAATTCAAGAAATTAAGATGATTTGATAATGTTAATATTTTAAATATTTTTGTTAAATAGATTGATTGATATGTTCATCCATTTATTTCTTTATTTTTTAATGATTATAATTAATTGAATTCTAATTGACCTATATTATTTACCACATATGAAAACTAAAATAATATGATTACATAATATTTTTATATTATTTAATCTAAATCAATAATTCAATACCAAATTAATGAATGATGATGATACTTATTTTTTTTTCTTGTAAATGAAAATTGATATTTAAAACATAACTAATCTTATTTTATTTTGAGTATGAAACATCTAAGTGTAATTAAATCCAATCTCAAATTAAAACTTGGATATTTAATTGTTGTGAATTAATTTTATTTAGAACTTAACTTATAATGTGGTGGGAACTACTTCTATAAAATAAAAGGTAGGAATCTAAATTTGAAAACATAAGAAAGTAATGTTTGTTATGGAAAAACCATCATGTAGAAAAGAATAGAAGTCTAAGAAGAGAGATTGCAGAAATTAAAATGTGCATGAAGAATAAAAAAATATAAATCAAATGAAGAAATAAATAAAAACTCATTTGGGGTGTAAATAAATAGAGTCTCGTAGTAATACTTAAATCTAATCATATACATACTTATTTATATCAGATGAGAATATTACATGATAAATTATAATAAAAACTGAATTATATTAATTCCAATTAATTGACAACATTTATCTTAATCCTATTTTGAATAAGATTAAATCTTCTAATTAATTAAGTGAACTCTTGTTATTGTGGCTGATCACTTTTTCTTGATCAAATACTCTTTTATATATATATATTGATTGTCAATCATCATATTTGATCAATTTCATGGATGATTTTAGCCTTTCCTTTCATATAGTGAACAATAATTGTTCTTATTTGGTTAGCAAATGAATACTTATTTTTTTTATAAAAATATCGCTCATATTATTGTATTTTTACATAGAGTGAAGGAATATTTCCTTGCAATATTAATATCGAAATCAATCGATTAAAATTTCAAACAAAGTGTTTTCTAGTTTTTTCTTGAACAATTTTCTTGATTGTTTGTACTTAAACAAACAACTAATTTTTTTTAGAAAAGAATGAAGTTATAAATTAATAATAGCCTAATTACCATGCTTGAAATACATACATTACAATTCTATAGTAATCTTACACTAGTGAACTCCAGGTTGATTTGTTAGTTTTCTTAGAATATGGAGAATGTATTGAAAGATCCTGAAACTATTTGTGAAGGGAATTTAGATGTGCTTGAAGAATAAATAAATATAAATAAAAGTAAGGAAGAAACAAAAAAAACCTCTAAGTAAAAACATAAATGAATTGCAAAAATTAAATGCGTGGCTGATATATTTTGTAGTAATTGGTACGACTTATTTATATTGTTATAATATATATTAGATTTTCATATAAATATTTAATTATAATAGATTTATTTATTTCATATAATTAAGGTGATTATAATATAAATTTAATAATATTTTATTTATTTACTGAAAACCATATCAATCGTAACTAATCTGTAAATTAATAAATTTAATGTACTGAGAATTTCCACTTTGAATTGAACTAAACTTGATGGTCGGTTACGCGAACTCTTATTGTCGTTGTCTATCACATTTCCTTGATCAATTTTACTAGCTCGGGCTCGACTTCAGCCTTTCCTTCCTTGGAGGACAATGATGAACAATAACTATTCCTATTTTTGATTGACATATAAATATTTAATTTCGTTTACGCAAACATTACCTTAATATTTCGATTAGCACTGCACTCGGATCCAATGGATTTGCCCACATAAGAACATATGAGAGACTCGGAGTCCTTTAAAAGTTATTACTTGGAAGAAACCTCTCATCTCACATGTGCAATTGACAATTAGTCAATTGTCCCCACCTCCGTCGACAAAACAGTAACCAACGTCTCCTAACCCATGTTTGGAAATCTCGGACTTAATTGGCGGTCCTCTATTTTTAATTACATTTTCACTGGTTTTCTATGTTCCCATCAATGGTGGTTGAGCTGTCCATCCTTTATTGGTAAGCACTTCGAGAATATCATTCCAGCTTTCTTGTAGCTAACATACTAGAGCTTAAGAGGCCTAATTTCCCCAAATATATAGCATCCCTCCGTAGCTAGTTCTACCACCCAGCCACGTAAGTTTATTTTCTTTCAATTTATATCAGTATCTAGTTGGAGGGTGATTTAGGTAAGCTTCTTATAGACTTTTGTTTATAAATAAACAATATCTCTCGTCCATTTTATTTGAAAAACCCAACAAGCAAAACAGAGAAAGAGAGAAACACTTGTACACACAGAATAGGTAGTATAGAGATGGATAAGGAGAGGCTCACGGCTGAGATGGCCTTTAAGGACTCCTCCTCCGCCGTTATCAAGATTCGTCAGCATTTGCCGGACTTTCTACAGTCCGTTAAGCTCAAATACGTGAGGTTAGGTTATGGCTATTCGTGTAACCCTGCTACCATTCTCATGTTTCTCGTAATTGTACCTTTATTTATAGCCACACTTGTTCAGTTCACTGGTATAGAACTAGACCGGGTTTGTGAATTTTGGAGGACTCAGTCCCTTCATGAATTCGACGTGGCCACAAGACTTGCCGGTTCGGCCATTTTACTCTTTCTTCTAGCTGTCGTTTGGGCTAAACGGTCCAAGCCAGTCTATCTAGTCGACTTTGCATGTTACAAACCGGAAGACGAGCGTAAAATATCGGTGGATTCATTTTTAAAGATGACTGAAGATCTCGGGGTTTTTGAGGACGAGACTCTTCGATTCCAGACACGTATATCAACCCGGTCTGGTCTTGGCGATGAAACATATCTTCCGAGAGGAATAACATCTAGACCACCGAATTTGTCCCTGGAAGAAGCCCGGGTCGAGGCCGAATCGGTCATGTTTGGTGCACTAGACGATCTTTTTAGCAAAACCGGAGTTAAACCAGGAGATATTGGTATCCTTATTGTGAATTGCAGCTTATTTAATCCCACACCGTCTCTATCTTCCATGATAGTGAATCACTACAAGCTTAGAACGGATATCAAGAGTTACAATCTCGGCGGCATGGGTTGCAGCGCCGGGCTTATCTCTATTGACCTTGCAAAAGACCTACTCAGAGCTAACCCCAATACATATGCAGTTGTGGTAAGCACTGAAAACATCACTCTTAATTGGTATTTCGGTAATGATAGGTCAATGTTATTATGCAACTGCATTTTTCGCATGGGTGGTGCTGCTGTTCTTCTCTCAAACAAAGCACGAGATCGTGTCCGGTCCAAGTATCAGCTGGTCCACACTGTTCGGACCCACAAAGGAGCAGATGATAAAAACCACCGATGTGTTTATCAGAGAGAGGATGATAAAGGAAATATCGGGGTGTCCTTAGCTCGTGAATTAATGGCAGTAGCTGGTGATGCATTAAAAACGAATATCACCACATTGGGTCCTTTAGTTCTGCCTTTAAGTGAACAGTTTATGTTTTTTGTCTCACTTCTTAGAAGAAAACTGTTGAAAGCCAGAATCAAGCCTTATATACCTGATTTCAAGCTTGCATTCGAACATTTTTGCATCCATGCTGGAGGTAGAGCTGTTTTGGATGAGTTACAAAAGAATCTGCAACTCAGTGACTGGCACATGGAGCCATCAAGAATGAGTTTGTACAGGTTTGGTAACACATCAAGTAGTTCATTGTGGTATGAATTGGCTTACACTGAGGCAAAGGGTCGGGTTGTAGCCGGGGACCGGGTATGGCAGATTGCTTTCGGGTCGGGTTTCAAGTGCAACAGTGCTGTTTGGAAAGCACTGAGGGAGATTCCAGCGGGTGAGTCAAAGGGTAACCCGTGGAATGACTCGATTGACTGGTACCCGGTCAAGGTTCCCTCGGCCTGATTGCTTATGTGGTATTGTATTAGTGGATGTGACAGTCATTTGGGTGTGGATGTAGCAGTGGGAGTCTTAGATTTTACTCTCTTGTTTTTTTTTTACCTTTTTTGTCTTCTTTGTAACAGAGCACGGCGACATCGCTGTCATTTGTGATGTTATATGCAAATAATAGTGTAATATAATAAACGCCAAGATAATTTGATTGTGGTGTTCCAAAATTATTAGAAACTATAATTAGCCGGAACCTTTTCCAGTACATATAATGATTGTTCTACTTCGGCATGTTTTCGTCTGGAATAATATATAGATAATGTATGATTCTAGCTGCTCCCTCCTTAGGTTTAAATTAGCTGTGGCAAAAAAAAAAAAAAAATTCAAACTAATTTTTATTCTTATGAAATTACTTAATTGGTTTCAATGAATTAAATAGTATAGAAGACTATACACACAAAATTTTATGTATTAAAAATATACTGAAAATTATACCAAAATTATAATAATAAATTTGATTATAAGAAAAAATGAAAACTTTCTTAAAATCTTCTTAAATCTTCTGATTAATAGTCAGGTTTGAATCTTGTTTGAAAAGATATTCATACAAATCTAAAAACTTTAATCGGTGATTTTATAAAGACAAAAATTATTTTCATGAGCCTTAAAATTTTAATAATGTGAAATCTTTAACTTGATTTGATTTAATAAAGATAAATAGTAATCACATGAGTTTGAAAACTTTAACCATGTGAGTCTTTAACTTGACTTGATTTGATAAAGAAAAAAACTTTGATCATTTGTTTTCTTGATTTGATTTGATGAAGAAAAAGACTTTCATCCCTTATTTCCTTGATTTTATAAAGAAAAAGACTTTGATTTTTTTTTCTTTCTTTATGGACTTTAATTTCTTTAAAAGAACTTCTAAATATTAATGCTTGGACTTTAGTCTTTGCATATTATCCTTATGTTTGATTTGGTGGCTTAATTGTCTATTTAAAGACATGTTAGACATAATTTACATTAAATATTTTTTATCTGAATGATATTTTAAAAAAATTTATTTGAAAATGATTTAAAATACCCTTAGTTAGAAGGGTATTAAAGCAAGGAGAGTGAAACGTAGTTGGACTAGGTTCTTAATTTAGTCTCATTCTTTTTGTTGTTGTTTATTTTGGTTTAGATCATTTTTTATTTATTTTTTATTCAATTTCATCTCTTGTATTTTATTGATTGAGAATTTAACTTAGTGATTTTTTCCGGTTTGTTTTTAATGCTGTAATCCCGAACTCATGACTTGAACCACGAGTTTGGAAAAGTAGTTCTAGTTGACTTTGATTTTTTTTTTTCTTATCTTTCAATATTAGATTAATCTGAATTAAGCTTCATCATTTTTTTTTCACTTTTCTTTCAATATGATTACCTCAATCTCATGTCTCAAGCCTCAAGCTTGGTAGGTTGACCTACGGTTTTTTTAATGTTTTTTTTTTCAAATTGAATTTCTTTTTTAATTTTTCCCTTTGATATTAGGTTGGTTTGAGAATTGAGCTTTGTAATTTATTTTATTTTATTTTTTATTTATCCTTATCTCTCAACCAAGTTGGAAATTTGGTATGCTGACTCAAGTAGACTTGGGGTTTTTTATTTTTTTATTTTTTGAAATTATTTTTTTTAATTTCATGCTTCAACATTTGATTTGCTGATAAATCTATTTTTATTTTTTTCTATGAGATTTTCCGATTCTCATTTATTTTTTTCTTTGTTACCAAATAATAAGATCATGAAGACCTTTTAAGTATATTAGAAGAATATATTTCTACAATATTAGCAAATATTTATTTTTTTAATTAATCATTATTAATTTTTTTTTTGTTTTGTTTATTTATTGTCACTATTTTTATCAAATATATTATTAAATTAACTGAGCTTATTGAATTCAATCAAGTGATTGACTCAAGTCTTTGATTTTTCTTGTTTTTTAAAAATATCAACATCATCCAAGCATCTTTTTTTAATGTTAGAAAAAGTTTTCGCCCTACCCCTTCATCAATTTTTTAGTTTTTTATTATTGATTTTTTTTAATTTTATCAATCAATATTTGATTTGCTAAGAATTGAGCTTTAGATTTTTTTTTATTTTGATTTCTATAAAGTTATCATGTTCTTATTTAATTTTTTTTATTAAATAGAATAATGAAGATCTTTTAAAAATATTAAAAGGATATCTTTCCATAATATTTGCAAGCCTTCATTTTTTGGCGGTTAATCATTGTCAAAAAAATTTATTTGGTTTGGTTTGGTTTATTTATTGTTGTTTAACCAAACTTATTAAACTCAATTAAGTGAATGACTTGATTATTTTTCTTCTTTAAAACGGTTGCATCACCTAACCATTTTTTTTTTAAGTTAGGAAATAGTTGGCTCGATCCTCGTCATTAATTTTTTATCTTATTTTAAATTAATTTTTTTTTCAATTATATCATTCAATATTTGATTTATTATGAATTGAGCTTTGAATTTTTTTAATCTTATTTTTCTTTTTATGAGGTTATAATATTCTCATTTAATTTTTGTTTTGATATCAAAAAAGAATAAGAAAGACCATTTAAGAATATTAAGAGGACAAATTTTCATAATTTAGCAAGTATTCGATTTTTGCAGTTAGTCATTGTTAAAAAACATTTGTTTGTTTTGGTTTATTTATTATCATTATTTTTTTAATCATATTACTAAGTTAACCAATCTTATTGAACACAATTGAATCAATAACTTGAAACTCAAATTTTTTTTTAAAAAAAAATACTATCATTGCTTAAGCATTATTTTTTTTTATGTTAAGCTAAATTTAGCTTGGCCTGCTTTGTTGGTTTATTTTGCTTTTTTTCAATTGATTTTTTTCAATTTTTTCCTTTAAAATTTGATTGGATAGGAATTGAACTTCTAGTTTTTTTTTTCGTTCTTGCTTTCCATAGAGTTATCTCATTCTCATTTAATTTTTAGTTTGTTATCAAATATTACCATGACGGCCTTCTATGAATATTGGGAGAGTATCCTTTTATAATATTGACAAACATTAATTTTTTTATGTTAATCATTATCATTTTTCTTTATTTGGTTTGGTTTATATATTGTTGTTGCCTCTTGTTAATCATATTATTAAATTAATTGAGTTTATTGAACCTAATCGAGTTAATATACCGTGTCTTAAACTTTTATTACTTCTTCAAAAATACTAGCATTACTTGAACATCCCTTGTATATGTTAGAAAAAATTTGGCTTGACCTACTTTATCAATTTTTTTTATTTTTTTATTAATTTTTTTTAATTTTTTCCTTTGATATTTGATTTTTTTAGGAAATAAGCTCGATAATTTTTTTTTTCCATTTTGCTTCTATAGGTTATCTTGTTCTCATTTAAGTTTTGCTTTGTTAACAAATAAAATCAAAGAGACGTTGAAATAATAGTGGGAGCATATCAATCCATAATATTGGCAAGTGTTAATTTTTTAGTTAATCATTGTAAAAAAAATTATGTTTAATTATTATTGTTTTTTTTTAATCATATTATTAAATTAATCAATCTTATTGATCTTAGTTAAGTCAATGACCCGAGTCTTGGATTTCTCTTACTTAATTAAAAATACTAGCATCTTCTAAACATCTTTTTTATGTTAGGAAATATTTGGCCCAACCTACTTCATCAATTGTTTTTATTCTTTTTTAAAATTATTTTTCTTTTTCAATTTTGTCCTTAAATATTTGATTTGTTGGAAATTAAGCTTTGAATTTATTTTCTTTCTTTTATTTTACTTTCTATGAGGTTATCACATACTTATTTAATTCTTGCTTTGATATCAAATAGGTTTATGAAAAACTTTTAAGAATATTTGCAAGCATTTTTTTGCAATTAATCATTGTCAATTTTTGTTTGTTTTAGTTTATTTATTATCGTTATCTTTCTTTAATCATATTATTAAATTAACAAAGCTTATTGAACGCAATTGAGTAAATGATTTGAATATTAGAGTTTTCTTTTTTCTTTAAAAATACTAGTGTTACCTCAGCATTCTTTCTCAGTTTAGAAAAACGTTGGCCTGCTATGCAACACAGCCACCAATTTAGTTTAATGACTGTATATAATGTATCATACACTGTAAAGAAATAAGTTAAGGATTCTTGAACTCTAACCTAAAAATTAAGAACATAAATTATAGATAAATAAACTAGGGTTTTTCAAGCCCAGAGAAAAAATTGAATCGAAATGTACTTTAAATAATATTTTTTTAATCCCTTTTAAAAAATAAACTAGACAATCATATTTATACTAGTTTCAAACCTAAATCTTAATAAAAAAAAATTTACTGAAAGTTACATGGCTAAATAATCCAGCTAGCATTGAGATATCTAAACTCAATAAGAAAATAAAATAATTAAAAGAAATAAAGGAAACCTAAAAAACTTGTTGGACCTAATTTGGTCATGAAAATAACCATATATGATTATAGCCAACTAATGTTCTATAGAACTAGGCCAATAGAATATGCTGAAAAACTTTCAACCCGATCTAATGTTTGAATTAAAAGTTATGTTCTTTTTATTTTGAAAAGCTTATTTGATGTATTTGAACCTTTTCTTGAACTTGGACATTGATAATGCCTCATACCAGGCTTCCTCAAAAACTCATTCTTACATTAACAATTAAAATTGAACTCTTTTGTATCATATGAAAAGATACTTTAAATATATTATTGTAATTAACCTATTTAGATACTAAACATTTTTTCACTAACACTTCAAACAAATCAATCCTTTTAACCTCTTTCTTTTTGTTTTTTTTTTGTATTAGCCTTTCCTAATATTTTAAGAAAAGAAGATTTTTTTTTTCCTCTTTGATATCAACTTCATCCTTCTAAGTAATTTCAACAACTCATCAAGATTCTTTAATGGAAAGAACTTCTAATAAATCAACTAGTTTTATTAATATTAAAAGATCAACTCTCTTTTATCTTTTGATTTTTCATGTGACAGTCCTTTAATAATGGTGATATCTTTTCTCTTCCACTTATTTGGAAAAAGACAACAACTAATTTAACATTAGCCACATTTGTCATTAAAGCCAAAACATTAGGTGTATTTGCATAAAAAATAAAATATTTTTCCAAACTCATCATTAAATAGAACATCGAAAACAAGAACATCATCAATCATCTTAACCTCGACTACCTTTTTATCTTTTATTTCTCTTTTTTATTTAGCGAATGAGTTAATTGACTGCTATTTGAAAAAGTTAAGTAGAATGCAACTAATAACAATTTAATTCCTTATATACTTTAGTGTAAAATTTCTTTCTTGGCATCTTATACAAACTCCAAAGTTAATAATTTTGTTATAGTTGGCCATGATAGAATCACATGCTTGCAAACACAAACTTAATCTTTTAGAACATCATGCCATTAATCTTCAACACTATAATTAAGTTTATGTTTTGTAGATCCTACCTTTTGATATCAAAGGATTTTCTTTAATTGAGATTATGCTCTCACCTCTTACAACCGTCTAATAAATTTTTTTATTTAAGAAAATCCCCATTAAAGAAAGGAATTTCATAAAAACTAAGAACGTATCTACAAAAAAATTAGTTACGAGTAAAGTCTCTAGTTCTTCACCTGTTTTAAACACCACCTTTTGTATACTCATGGTGCCTATATGGATTTATAAGAATAGATTAGGAGTTTGGTTTGCCCCGAGATAAGTCTCTAAACAGTTGACCTAACCAATCAAATCCCTATCATAGGATTTTTTATGCTAACTCTTTAACCCTCACAATGCTCCAGATAGCCTTCAATCCTTCATCACTAGATGAGAAGATGTTGTTAATGTTTCCATCCATCAAACATGATGGGTTTTTTGAAACACATATGCACAGTGAAAAACATAATTGTTTTTTAAAAAAATAAGAGTTTTAAGATCTTGTTAGACAAATCTTGAGTTGTTTAGGGTTCATATAAAGATTACCTAAAAACTAGATATTTCTTTTAGCTTTCAATGATTGCTTTAGGGCTGATTTGTTGTAACTATAAATCATCTAAGTATCTAGTCTCAAATGGTAAATCCTCACGAACGAGCAGTGAGAAATCTTCAAAAGCCTTTTAGGAGAGAGAGATTGTCTTTAAGTGTTGTCTCTTTTCTTTTATGTTTTTTCAAACTTTCCATACTGTACTACTAATTATGTGTTGTCCATAAAGTAAGAGGCATAACATTTTATTTATAGAAAAAATTAAAAATCCTATAAATAACAAATATATACCCCCTAAATAATATCGCATATATTATTCCAAGATGATTTTAGAAATTTATCCAATCCAATCCCTACTTGATTTTTCTAGGTCTAAAACTCTATATAAATTACATTCTAGTTCTCAATTTCTAAAACTTATTTACAATCAAGTCATACTTAATTAATTATTTTATTTTAATTTTGGACTAATAGTTCTTACATGTGTAACCCATTAGGTTTCTAATAAGTTGACCCAAATATAAATCACAATCCCAAGTAAAATAGGATTAAACAAATTAATTTATTAACAGTTCAATAATTGATTGATTTATATTTGAAGATAAAGTACAATAACTAGCAACCTATCAAGATCCCCTAAATATTAAAAAAGTCATAGGTAGTTTGACTTAACATTACAATAATTAATTTCTCAACGTAATTATTATTCATTCTTCAATAATGTTTTGATTTAAACATTATAGCATAGAGTGTGTATACTTTATCAAATTATTTTTGTTCTTAACATCATAGTCATTGATTATTTGAATAAGATTCAAAACTCTTTTTATATCTCATTCCATCTTACGCAAAGATTTACAATCAATACTATTTGAAAACATATATAATATTTTTTCTAATTCACCTAGAATGATAAAGACATCTATTGATTATTTAAATACCTTTATATATTTTATGTTACACTTAATATCTGTCTATTTTTTACCCTTGATTAAGACAATATATAACAGTATTAAAGTATAACATTCTCTATATAAGATAATTTAGTGATATCAAGTTTAAAGTTCACTTATAAAACTGTCATATAAGTATTTTTAAATACATGAGTTATCTCTCTATATAGAGTTTTTATTTGGATTAGTTCAATGTATATGTGATTTGACAAGCACCTACATATTAGTTTTAAGTATCTCTCATATATCAACTTGTGAAAATAGCTACTTCTTTACATTAATATATATATATATATATATATATATATATATATATATATTAGTCTTGACGGCTCTAATTAATATTCAATCTTAATAGAGCATTAACCAAGAATATTTAGTAATGATACTTTGAAGCAATAGAAATCTTATAATTAAAACAATTTTATAATATTTTTTGCAAAGTATTTTTATCCCAAGAATTTTATCTTTGTTCTATATTCATTAATCAAATATTTGATGAATATTGAAAATAAATAAAACCTTTATTAAAATTAATTATGTTGACATGAACAAAGTCAATGTACTAACAAAATGGGCCAACATGCTCTAATATAAATTAACACAACTTATAGTAATAAAAAAAGTTATTATTCCTTATGTTCTAAATATCATAGCTCTAAACTGGAAAAAAAAATTAGTTTAATTTATTTTGTAAAATAAACTGAACAATTCTATTTATTTATGTTAGTCCAAAGCCTAAATCCTTATTGTTATTGAAAGTTGCATGGCTAATAGCATTCAACTAATATTAGAATTCTTAAACTAAATAAGGAAAATAAAAAAAAAATCTTTAATAACAACTTTTGAACCTAATTTGAGAAAGAAAATGACCTTAGCTTAGCTAATTTTTATAGAAATTAACTTGTAAAATGTACTGTTATAATCCGATTAAATAGTCAAATTAAAAATTAAGTCTAACTTCATTATAAAACTTATTTGACACATTCAATTTTTTCTTGGATTTAGACTTTTAACACAAATCCCACGTCAATATAAAAAGTTGATAATTTAAAGTATTCTATCAAATGACAAGAAAATATGTAGAATATAAAGAATTGGGAGAAAATACAGTAAATAAGTGGATGATACAATCTTTTAATAGTTATCAACAATATGGTGTTTCGTATTTTTTGAAACTACTGCAACCTAAAAGTAAAATGCATTATATAAATAAATAAGATATAAAATGTGTATAACTAAGCAATAGTATTTGACGTTTCTAGTTAAAATAGGATGTTCAATCATACATAAAAATATGAAAATATTAAATATTGTGTCAGTAAAAAACAGTAGTAAACTAAAGGCATTAGATGTGAGGGGGAAAAAAATAGTGATACCTAGGAGGAGCGTAAATGAGCTGCGAATTCGCGTGGAAGATTTTGCACTATTTTTTAGATTTTTGCACTACTTTTTAGGACAAATTGATTTAATGGGATGTGAATTTTCAAAAACACTAATTAGTGCACAAATCTGATTATTCCAGGAAGGAGAAAATACAGGACGAACCGAAAATTAATTTATGTGACTAAGGAAATTTTGTAGTGTTCTGTCTGCAATTTAGGGTACCTGTGATTCCAAAGTCCAAAACTTGGATCCGCTCTTGCCCTGCAACACACTTGGAGATCAAGTTTTGCATTACCTCTGTGTTTTAAAATATTTTAAAAAAATTAATTTTTTAATTTTATTTTATTTTAAATTAATAATTTTATATATTTTTAGATTATTTTGAAGTGTTGATATCAAAAATATATTAAAAAATTATTTTAATATATTTTTAAATAAAAAATATTTTAAAAAATAATCATAACTATAATTTTAATCTTAGACACTTCATCAAACTCTTGTCTATGGAGATCAAGTTTTGCATTACCTCTGTGTTTTAAAATATTTTAAAAAAATTAATTTTTTAATTTTATTTTATTTTAAATTAATAATTTTATATATTTTTAGATTATTTTGAAGTGTTGATATCAAAAATATATTAAAAAATTATTTTAATATATTTTTAAATAAAAAATATTTTAAAAAATAATCATAACTATAATTTTAATCTTAGACACTTCATCAAACTCTTACATGAATCAGTTAAATAATAATATTTGAGATTACAATGTGATTATTTTTTAAAATATTTTTATTTAAAATTTTATTAAAACAATTTTAAAAAAGTAAAATTAATATTAAAAATATTTTTTGAATGTAAAGACAAAACAAAAATGTGCAAGTGTAGGTTTTGTGGGCGATGCAGCCAGTTCTGGACTTGTTAGGACCATTATTTCAAGTGGTCTGAAAAATCTCTGAAACTCTAGCCACTAGAAATAGGCCCAGATTTTCGGGAGTTTAAAGACTCGCAAAAACCTATTAACACGTGATCTATCGATAACGCCCAAAAACATCATGTGGTGGGCGACGTCCCCAGTTCAACCAGGACCATTCTTCCCTCTCCTCCCAGGACCCGCCAAATCGGTGAAAACCCTCACCTTCTCAGCCAAAGCTCAGCCTCCCAGCCACCTGCCTTCCCCAACATCGAAACACCAACAACAGCAAGGGGAAGGTCGAAGAGCAAAGGAACTTAGTGGGTTCGATGTGCTTTGGGCTATGCAAAGAGCAACTGCCGAGAAAAACAAAGTGAGCGGTGGTGGTGGTAAAAAGAATAATAAGAAGAATAATAAGACGAGAAAGGGTTTTGTCTCTGGGGGGATCCAGAGAGAAGAGAATAGCGTGGAGTTCAGTAATGTGAAGCCTTTGTGCATAAAGAATGATTGGGATGTTAGATTGGATGAGTTGGAAAAGCGTCTTCAGGAGCTCTCTGACACAAACTGAAGAAGATTGAGGCTTGCGTTTCTGTGCCTTGTAAATGATTGTTTGTAATTGATCATCCTTTTCTTAACCCTTGCTGTGGATTCCTCAACCCCCCCCCCCCCCCCCCCCCCCACAATCATTTTTCCCAACCACCGGTAATCAAAACC
>NW_011499866.1:1886086-1990309 GCF_000495115.2 Populus euphratica | reverse complement strand
CCCGCCCCCCCCCCCCCACCCCGATGTTACACAAATATATAAATATTTGGACTTGAATTCACAGACCATGCCAGAGGTTTAAAAGAAAGAAAAAAAAAGTATTTTTTAATGTTCTTTTTGGTTGCTAAGAAAATTTGTAATTCATAATTCATGTTAGAGTTTTCATTTATTATTTACTTCTATGATTAGCATTGCTGTATTTGCTGGAATTACAGGCTTTTGTTGGGATTGTGATGCTGCTTTGTTAATATTGTCATAAACTCACGTTTTAGCATTTGCTAAGATGAGGGAAGAATAGTCGGAGATTTCTGTTTGCTCATCTAGGTTTGCTCAATCTAGTGCTTAGGAATGCCAAAGGTTTTCTTTTTTTCTTAATTTGTTATGTTTTGTTTTAATGTCTCTTTCTTATCTGGCGTTTGTACAGCCATGATTCTTGTTGGTGCATAATTACTGACGTTAAAAGCACTGAGGAGACCATTCTGATTGAGATTATAGTTCCTATTAAAATATGTATTTGTGGGAAAAACTAGGAGTCTCTTTGTGTGTTGTGTTTTCTTGTGATATTATCAATTCAGGTTATTTTGCGAACGTATAATGATCGATAGTTTGCCGGTAAAGCCCACGGAGTTGATTGGCAATGTTGCTCTTGGTATTTTCGACATCCAGTCTCAAGTTGCATTCGATCAGCTCAAATCCTCTCGTTGATTTTGACTGATTGAAATTGTTGGTCTTGTTTAGAGTGGCTTGGCCAATAGATGCCACAATTATCTTGTTCTTTTTCCTGTTAAACTTGTAGTGGTAGCACGCCAGACCACTGTCAAGTTGGAGAATGTCTTAGTGTTTGCTTCTATACTGCCAGATCTATCTGAACTGCCATGCTTTGCCCTGGTGCGCGCATCATGTATTCAGCAGCATCCATGGTACATTCAGCTTCAGTGTATGAGACATGGATTAAGCGTGTTGCATCTATTTGCACTTCCACCGTGGAAGATTCAATGTTCAGATAGATTACGACGCAGATAAGCTTGCCGCAGAATTGGTTCTGCAAGCAGTACGATTCTCTTTTCTAGAGATTGGGCATCAAGATGTTTGCAAGGGCCAAATTGAGTCAACGATTGCCATTTCGCTAAAACTGCAGCAGTTGACTTCAGAACCTCTGGCAGATCTGGATGGGTTAATTTAGAAACACGTTTTATAGCGATAAGAATTTTATAGGGAAAGATATGGCAGAAGTCGGTTTCTCCGTTGCAGAATTTCTACTCTTCAACTCTAGAATTGTTTAGCTTGTCACGCACCTCGCGACTTCGCGCAGCTTTAGTTCCTTAAAGTAAGAGCCTGTTCAATGTCATGAACTTCTGTGTTCTCCACAAAACAATGAGAATTTTCAACTCCACGAGGAGATGATGGCATGAGATTTGAGGATAGGAGAGGCTTGGTCCAATTTTGCACCCCAAGGCTCGTTAAGGCTTGTGAACTAGAAAATTTGAACTTTTTTCAGGCTCCAGTCCTATTGCCAGTTACGGATCCCAACATTAAATTTATCAAACCAGGTGCAATTTGTGAAATGGAATGCCTGTCATGCCACGCTTCAATGTTGTCCACAGAAACCATCCCCAACAAAACTTCATATTGGCATAAGCAACCGCAGCTCTCATATTATACCCCTTAGTCGTCACATCAATGCGCCTCGATGGCAATCAGCCATGTGCTTATTCTGTTGCTTCCTTCAATTTGGGAGTTTGCTTTTGGTAAGCACAGGACAGACAATCAAAAGCCATAGTGAAAAAACCCAGTAAAATCCACATCATCTTTGTGACGTTTCATGATCATTTTGAGCTCATTTATCCTACAGATACAATAGGCAGAAATGATATGGTACAGACTTCTGAAACAGAAATTTCAAGAAACAGCAACCAGGAATTTCAAGAAACAGAAAAACGCTGAAACCAGGCCACTCATCACTTGTGTAGTTCTGAAACAAAACAGATGCTGTTTTTTATGCTTCCTGGGTACCATAAAATGATGCCAATAAATAAAACAGCAATTATTCAACTGTCAACTGTCTCCTACAACATCAAAGTCACAGTCCTATTCTAACATCCTTCTGCTTCATACTTTGGTTTTTTTTCCTTCTCTTTATTGAGATTCTAGGGAGTTGAGGCTGAGGGAATGGGTGATAGCTCTATTATTTGTTCAGCGAAACAAGTCATCCAACTAAAATGTTTCTCAATTCCCTGAAAAACTACAACACATATCTACCGCTAATAAGGTCGGTACCTTCTTCCGCAATTGCCATCATCACCACTACTACCAGCTCGCCCAGGCCCACTTGGACTATTGCTCCGATCAACTCTTTGAGGTCGAGGCTGCAGCATCTGTACTCCAGGCTGCTGACTGCAGAGGTACCAAAACACCAAACCAAAGGTTGGAAATCCATCTAAAATCTATACCGCTTGCAATTAAGACAGAAGGAAAAGGCAACTCACAGGACGTAGCCAATTCGACCATCTGGTAAAACCATCGGTACCATATGCATTCCTGCTGGCATTGGACCCCTACCATATATAACCGGCTGTTTGCAACACAAGTTGTTCATGAGATTAAATTTGATACTACAGGAACCGAACCATATGTCAGAATGACCAAGATACATGCTGAAATCTGGCAGCAACATCAAATCCAGTGCCCAAAGAGCCATATGGATTCCCTGCAAATGCACTATATGCAGGAAGGGGGACTGGGTTTGGATTAACTCCAGCATTGTAAGGATAAGATCCATCAGGTTTTTTATCAGCCTGAGGCTTAGCAAGAACAACCTCCAACAACTGACCTGCAGTTAAATTCATTAAACATGTTATTTGTGGAATCACATCCTATTTAACCATAGTATTCATTTTGTGTCACAAGCATGCATCACTAGATTTTAAACACCTAAAATCAGTATAATGCCCATGTAAGATGGATACATAAATAAACCTCTTTTCATCAGAGGAGGTGGGGGGAAGGACCCTCTTCTTACTGATTCCATAGACTTGCCAGGGCAACATCTTGCTACATTTATCATAAGATATTAAATTCCAAGTTAAACATTTTCCATTGAAATTACTGACTATACAAGGCTCCAAGTGTCACCCCCACCCCCTTTTTTTTTCCCTTCACAAAAGATGAACCACAGCCACAATTCACCAGCATGGAAATGGGGTCTCATTATACCAGTATACAAGTTTTAGATTAAAAAAAAAAGGAGCATGAAAATACAGCCCCTGACTCAAGAGAGGTCCTCAACTGATTATGCTATATACCTTAGCATCAGAAATTTCCATATCTAGTCTTTTAAGATCAATAACATGAGACAACAATGATTAGACAAGAGGTGTGTCAACTAAATAGGCTATACCTCTGCTCAAAGTCCCTATCTAAACTTCTAAAATTCACTTATATGAGACATCAATGATCCAAAGAGCGGTGCAACAATCAATTGAGCTATCCATCAGAAAAGGAAAATTCAGACATATATTAAAAGAAGATAGAGCCCTTTTTTTTAATAATCCAAAAAAAAAGGGAAAAAAAGAAGAGGAGGAACACATGATTACAAACCTCCATGACTTGTTGCTATCCTTAGACATCATACACATGTCCTAAATCTTAGCAGGGCCACCCGTATGTTGGCAGCCGAAAGCAATGAATTCAACATATCCATAACTGAACAACATAATAACTGTTTCTAAATCTTCACACTTTATGACACAGCATGCGTTAGACAACAAGGCCTTAAAAGACATACTAATTTTCAAGCCTTTGGTAGCTTCCTAATTTGCAATAGATCTTGTTAGGCACCATCTGGATCAAGGTCAACTTTGGATGGCACCTTTACTTTCCAAATCTAAATTGCTAGAGAAAATGAAATGTGTTTGGGGTTTGGGAAGAGATGAGAAAGAAATGATGTTCAAAATAAGTCCCACAAACTCTGCAAGGAACAGTATCTGATATCAGACCTTGCATAGTATGAACAAGCATAACAGTGATTAACAAAAGATCTTCAGTTTCACTGTCATTACAGTTCTTCAAATAACCCATATTCTAATTGAAATCAAAACCCTTCATGGAAAGAAAACTAGAAATAGGTGAAATGTACACATTGTAGAGACGAGGGTCTTCCCAGAAATGAAGCAGGAATCATTATGAATTTTATATTTAAAGAGGGAAGGACTGTATAATTAATTCCTGAAGGCCCAAAAAATACTGTCCAAAAGGTATTCCAACATTTCCATCTCAACCACCTGACAAAAGCCTGTACTCAAGGATACATACCTGTGCCATATAGAATCTGATTTTCATGAAATTGTTGTAAACACCTCCTCACCAGAATTATTATTTGAATCAAGTGAAGAAATCCCAAAACCCCATATGTTTTGTCATCACAAAATATCTCCTTCCAGTCAAAAGGAAATTTTGACATCAATGTTACCAATCCAAATGCAAAAAGAAAAAGAATAAGGATTTAAAGAGAGATGAAAACTGCCAGGAAATGCTAGACAAGCATGAATGAAGAACAGCCTTCTTTCCAGAGGGAGGGAGAGATGGCACAATCCTGTTCATCAAACCAATTAGGATCTTGGACAGATTGCACTTCCATCAAGAGGAACTATAAAATATTTTAGATGCCAATCCAAATGACACATGCCCAATTCTAAGTAAATCTCTAAGCAACACTTTTAATCCTATTAATCTACAGCGTAGGCACCTTTAAAAAATATGCAGTAAAGATAAGATGCCATAACCTTACCTATCCTATCATCCCCCAAGAAAAGAAATGTTTCATCTATAAGCATCCTCGGACCCCAAACACAATGTTCTCAATCAACTTTTTTGTAACAATATATTAATCGTCCTGCTGTGGATATCCACCACTATTGTAAAGACAAGGGGCAGCGAGATATAATGAATACCCATCAAACACAAAAAAGAACCACAAGAGTCCCATCCACAATTAATGGGTGGGGCGGGAAGGGAGGATGCCAAGGCAAGAAAATCTTGTTCCTCCATTAGACTCCTAGACCTTTCAAGGAAAGTCTAATTCCACCTGATTCTGACCTGTTTAAAGCCAATTTAAATCCCACCCTCTTCCACGTCTCCTAAATCCTTCACCACATGACCAAATAGCAACACAAAATCTGCTAAACACCAACAAATGTGGAATGGGACTACAAGATTGTGCTCCCTGACACTATGGGGAACCTCTAAACAAAAGTCTTATGCAAAATCTTACACATGTGAATCAGCAAGCTGAGAAAAGGCAAATGGTGCTCTTTTTCTTGTGATCAGACCACATTTTACTCTACCAACTTATGGTTTTGAAACTGACTTTGAATCCCCTGCAAAGTTGATTTATGTAATCACTTTTACTTCGAACTCGAACAGCCAGAAAGAATTTATTATGCTATTTTCTGGCAGGTCTAAAGATTTCTTTGAGAAAATCTGTCCATGTAATGTGAATAAAAAAGATGAGAAAACAAATCAATGGACCAGGTGCCATGATGCAAGATGTGAGGTGGCCTAACCCAGGGGTAAGTTATGATTTGTATTGAAAAGAATCCACCCTAATTCTTCATTTTTTAAGGTAAAAAAGAAAAGAAAAGGCATGACAGCTGTGCTTTATTGCGAACTAAGATGAAAATTGTAATGCTCATAAAAGGCCAAGGGCATAACCCTCTGCAAAGATAATTGGCATATGACTTCAAGTTATATAACCTGCTAATCAATGTATGTACCCGACATATGACACTCAATGAACTGTTTTAGCAGAATCTTAATTAATTAACCAAGGATTGACCCCTCATCCATACATGTTCAAATAGATTGGCGTAAAAATTACCATCAATTTCATATTTCTCTATATCTCTGCTTGCCTTCAATGCACTTGACCTTTCAGCATAGTGAATGAACCCAAAATCTCGTTTTCCAGCTTTTCCAGGTGGCGTAACAACTTTAGTCACATCCCCATGGCGCTGGAATAGTTCCTTCAGTTTCTCAGTGGAGGTGTTCTCAGGTATGTTTTTCACATACAGAGCCTTAGCCTGGGAATTCAAAACAGATACACATTGTAACAGTAACAGGTCAAATTATTGTATACACAGGAAAGCCAGAAAAAGAGAAACAAAAAGGAAAACCCTCTTTCTTCCAGAGATAAAGATTAAGACTTATTTACTCCAGCTAAAGAGCAACAAATAACTTTATATATCTCTTAGTTCTTCCAATTTAAAGTGGTTCCATTTCAGCAAAAAAAAAAATCATTAAAAAACAAGGACTCTTACAAACGAGTGGAGTTTCAGCATGGAAAAATCCACTTTTTTGGAACACTAGCATTACAGAGCATTGTTAAGTATGCAAGATCATGGTAGCAAAAATGAATTTCAAAAACCAAAGCATTATGTTAATAGTTTACACAAATCAACACCCGCAGAACTGACCACATGCAAAATTCCATTCCTAGGTCACATGCTGAAATATCCACAGTAGAAACTCTCCAACTAGTTGCCACATTTCAGGCAAGCTACTCAGAAGCACAGACTGGTCACCAAGAGCGTCCATTGATTCATGCCTCGATATTGTAATCCACGCAGATTCAAATATAAAACCCAAATAGAATAAGATCAACTGTTATTATTGACAACAAATGTTAGTATATCTAACTTCTCTTTAACTTTTTTATTAATCTCGTAGATCCAATATCAATAATTTTCATCGAGTTAGCAAAGAGATCCCTTGACTTCCTTCAGCAAGTTTGACATAAAAAGATCTAGTTTACAAAAGAAGAAAAATTTTTGAGGATAAAAAAAGACAGATGATGCAGGACAGGAGTATAAAGAATCCTCCAAATGTAAAGAGCAAGGTCAGCATGAGTGGACTCTTGCATACAAGTTTTACGAGTTCCTATTATCCTCATTTGTATTGCACTTTTGAGAGATAGATGCATAAATTACTTAGCAAGACAGGACAAGGTCTCCAATAAATTACTTGGTGATAGCCATTTTAGTAAACAAAAGATAAAATTTTGAACATCCAAAGACTCAGCTTCTTCCAACTACTTCTGGCATTTACCTGGCCAGCAGCAGCAGGAGAATGATCAGGAGGCATGCCCTTTGGATCAGCCCAGCTAACAGTGGGGGTATGACCATCAAGCTTAAAATTAGCATTTAACATTTTCTGCCTTGAATAATCAGCACAAGCGTTATTGTAATACAATATAAAAGCAAAACCACGGTTGCGAGTTGGAGTTTGAGGATCCTGAAATTAAGAGGAAAATAGCATTAGCAAGGCAAGCAGTCATATCTACTTGAGAGATGAGAGAACTGTTCAGCTCCAATTCCACCTTTATGAGCTCAAGAACTTCCATCCCGGGACCAACCTCTTCAATGATTTTTCTAAACTCATCCTCTGTCAAGTTCTTTGGAACATTACCAATAAACAATCTATTTTTTGTTTCAGATATTGAACATCTTAAGGTTTTTCCCTGCAGGCATGGCTAAAAGTTAGTTTAAAATTAAAAAAAAATAAATGAAAACAAAGATTAAGGACAGCATGCAAGCGAATTACTGCACTGCATTATGATTACCTTGTAGTCTTTACTACGAAGCTCTTCAATGGCTTTTCAAGCAACCTCCTTAGATTTGAATGCTACAAAAGCAAAACCCTTGCTTTCACCAGTGTCCTTATCTTTCATTAGCCTTATCTGAAACATGTTAAGATAAATCCACATTAAAAATGCCAAAAAAAAAAACCAATATATCTTGTGTACAAATCAAAAAATTATGACCTCAAACATTTCGCCTATCGTTTCACAGAGATCCCTCAATTCATCTTCGATTACATCCTTCGGAAGTCCACCAATGAAAACTTCAGAACCGTGAGGAGGAAGAGAAAGTAGTTGAGCATGCTTATCCTTTTCCTCTTTTTTAACCGAAGCAGTGGGCTTTTGTTCATCCTCCACAGGTTCAGCGTTGGGAAGGCTTCTATCTGCTTCTGGAGATTGATCTTTCTGACTGCCCTCAGGCTTTGAGTTTTCATACTCCTCTTCAACATTTTCTTCAGCATGTGCATCTCCAACATCATCTTCTCCATCCTCATCTAGTTGATCTAGAACATCATCGTCTATCTCTTCCATATAATTTTATTCTTCAAGATCCACTCGTTCCTCAATTTCTGTGCCCTTTGCCATGACTTTTTCACACACCAGGTCTTATCATCTAACAACTGCAGTTAAATTGCCCCTAAATTAACTGCAAGTTTAAGTAGTCATCATGGAAAACGTGTGGAACCTGCAAGAATGTGCATAATGCACAAAAATTGATATGGGCTGGTTCCAAATGGGAATGTAAGAGTGACATGCAGAGTTGGAAAAACCCTCCATGTCCAGAATAGAGCTGGGAAGCTACAGAAATGTAGGGCCAAACGACTAGCAATAAAAAAAAAATTGTTATAGTATTTGTGGTCGCTAGTGCATGTTTTAACATTTGTGGAGTGGGTATAGCATTTTTGGAGGTGGTTACAGCACCCATGGAGTAGTTAAGTATTTGCAGAGCATGTTATAGTGTTTGTGGAGTGTGTATAGTGTTTGTGGAGTGTGATGGACAGCGCAACTATAGTTGTCTTGCTCCAAGTTCAACTAGGAACCAAAGAAGAAAGGGAAAATGAAATAAAAAACCCAATTGTCCTTTGCAATCGATCCTGACAAAGACAAAAACAGGAACAGAAAAACCACTCAGCTTCCATAGGTAGCATTGCCATTGCTTGGCTGAATTTAAGTTAAAATCTGCACTTTTCTTTTATCAGGAACTGTACAAGATTTTGAATCCAAACACAAATTAAATAAGCAAACTTTTAAATCAGTAAGCAGATAAACTAAATCTTATTCCATCTCAACTTGGTCAACATTTCAGGGGTGGTTCAAAAAACTCACACACCAAAACACATACCCAGTTCAAAAATGTTACTCTGGTGACGAAAAAAATCCCCAAAACAACCAGAAATCAAAGAGAAATAGCAAGACTTTAGAACGACAGTGAGGATAGCAATTAAACCCTAAACCCTACTTAGTACCAATCTAAAAATTGACTTGGACTGAATCAGCCAAACCCTCAATTGAAATTAAAGATAAAACCTAGCAGATTCCAAATCAATGAGAAAAAAAAACCCTTAAAAAAAAAAGAAAATCGTCGAATTCGAGCAAGGCGTTAAACAAAAGAAACAAGATTTGCGGCAGAGAGATAGAGAGAGAAAAAAATAGACAAAAGGAATAAACATTAGCAATGTACCAGTGACTCTGTTTTTTTCTTTATCTTGTTTTTTCCCCTCTCTGTTTCTCCCTGTTTATTTCCTTCTTCGCGGTAGTTATCCGAGGAAATCAATGAGAGTGGGTGACACTCTCTCCCCACCGTAAGATGGAAACAGATTTTTATCTGCTGTGACGGAGTACTGTAATAACAGTGAAGATGCGTCCGAATTCATGACACGCCATCTTGCTTCGAGGAATTTCTCTCATGAGAAGACTATAATACCCTCCGAGCATTATTGCACGTGACTGGGTCTGGGATGCGGCTAATCTAAATGCTCCATAAAATTGTTTTGTTTTGTTTTTTAATTAAAGAAGAATGTATTTAGCTAGAACCACAATCCCACGGTAATTATGTTATTAAGATAAGTCAAGCGGTTTGAATTAAGAGGGTGACTCCTTTATTCGGCCTTTTTGATTGGTTTGGATTTTAAAATAATATGTATAAAATTAAGTTAATTAGTTTAACATTTAATCTAAATTATGACTTGATTGGGTTTAATAATATTAATTTTTATTTAATTAAATTATTATAGCAATAAACATTCGTAAAAAGAAAACAACAAAATCAAACCATTAAAGAAAAATGCATTTATTGAAGCTAAGCTTAATTTCATTATCAATGCATTTTTTAATTGTGTAAACAAAAGCATGTTTACTGATTATAAACATTATTTTTTAAATCAAATTCTATAATAATATCAAAAATATTAAAACAGTGTCTTAATATTTCTTAATGAGATTAGAGTTTTTATGGTTATATCTGTAATAAATTTTTAATAATTATATATGATGTTAATATGGAATAAGTCATATAAAAAATTGCACATAAATATTCAATGAAAATTAATTATTATTGTTGTTTTTATCTTTTATATGGTTTTCATGAATTAATTATTCTTTGAATTTTTTTCATATAGTAACATAAAAATATTGAAGACATTATCTTTATTATTTTTGTTTGAAACTTCATTTAGATTATAGTAAGTTTTTTTATTTGAAAAGGCATGCTACTAATAAAAAAAATCATGTTTTCATCCGAAGATAAATTTAATAAGAAAATGAGAGTTTTGCCTCTACAAAATTTCTTATATGCTTAATTTAAATTATAGAGATTCTTATAAACTTTAAGAAATCTTGGACCTCCTCACATCAAGGCTAGTCCGAGTCCAAAGAATGAGAGTGGGTTCTAACAGGCTTAACCCAAACCAATCATTAAAATATTCTGGGGTGGATCTCTCAAGCTCATACCCCATCAACAGCATGACTGCAAAAGGCGTCTATGTATATATGTATATATGTAATGAGTATACCGTGGAGAATCTAATTATAGGGTCAACTGATAATAATTTTATTAGAAAATATTTTTTAACATATACACTTTTCACATGAAATATTAATATATTTAAAATTAATGATTTAAACTTTTACAAATTCAAAACATTTATCTCATATTTAAAAAATTATAAAAATTGCTTGCAACTTGTATAAATTAAAAAGTTAAAATTAAACATATAAAATATCAAAAAATTTAGAAAAGAGAAACTGTCCCAATTAGCTTCAAGTTTAAATAATATATTTGGGCTCAATTTAATAATCTTTTTACTAAAATTATTAATTTTTACTCTATTTGTTTTAGAATTTAAAGAAACCTTCAAGTTTAAATAATATATTTGGGCTCAATTTAATAATCTTTTTACTAAAATTATTAATTTTTACTCTATTTTTTTTAGAATTTAAAGAAACCTCACGTCCCAGAAAATACATTTTGTAAATTCAGGTGAGCAAATAAAATTTCAGCTATTCTAAACTTTTAAAAAAGATATAAGTCTTGATTTGAACTTAAACATGTTGTGCAGATCTTAAATTCTTTATCATCATACTACACTGCTTGGAACTATTATTTTTTATCTCTTTAAATCCCATAAGCTAATAACAAATTAATTTATATGATTCAATTTTTTATATTTAATTAATAAATGTTTTTAAAAAGGTCTTTATATGTGTTTATGTACATCCCAGTAAACAAAACTTATGTCGTTATAAGTTTAAGATTTACACTGCTTTATTAAATTTACATATAATATAATTTTAAAACTTGTAGGCAACATAAACTGTGCTCGCATAAAAATTAAACTATACCATTTTATACAATCAATTCCAGCACTGGTGGTGCATGTTCACGGTAAAGTAGCAGTCAAACGTAAGGCTGTGACGGTGTACCGGTGTTCAGTAGCTCTTGATTTTGAGTTTAGAGACCCATCAATCCATCCGCTGATGACAGATCCATAGCTTCTCATCGTTACTGCTCCGGAGTGCTAACATGCTCACAAACCCTTGCTTCTTGATAAATTTTCCCTGGTCTGCAGAGATAGCCCTTGCTTGGTGCGCAATGAATGTCTTGGGAGCATATACACAATCCTTCAAGTGCACAGCCCTCTTTTATTATGTTCACGTCTCCTTGCAGTCCGAGGACTTGGTCTGTCCACTCGTTGGAAAAGAGCCCCATTGGATCATACATCTCCTTTACCCTCAGAAATGCTCCAGCATTTTTGTATTTCTTGAGTGCACCGTTGAACACTAGGTTTCTATTCTTTCCCCAATGTGGCAAACCTCCGTACTTAAACACTGCGAGTTGCTCAATCTCTTCAAGTATGTCTTCATAAAGTCTAGGTTTCGTGGGGTCTTTGTTTCGATAGAATGTAATATCAAAATCCAAAGCATCATCTTCCTTGCCCAGGTAGGCACTTGAGGCCTTCACATAGCGCATGAGGATACCATTGTATTGTTCCAGGCCACATAATGCTCTAGGATCCAGTTTGACGAGCTTTTGCACATCTTGGATGAAGCTCTTCACAACTGACAGGCTGATACTGAATGTGGCTTGGAAAAAATACTCGCCCTTAATTCTTGAATCCCATGGACACGCCGTGATCAATGCATCTTCAGGGCTATCAAGACAAGTTCCTGACGACTGTAGGCGATTGTGGTACCCAATTATAGGATAGCCCGTGAAAACTATTCCTGAAAATCAATCGAAGTCTACAATCACAACAATTTAGTCGCAGAAATATGAATATAAATCAATTAGTTGGAAACTAAAGTACCATTGTTAGTTAGTCCGTAAGCCAAGTGCTTGAGGGTGGATGTAACTAGTTTTGCGCTGACGCACTTCCCATCAGGGTCTTTCAAGGATTCTTGAGCGTCCTCTAACAACGAAATCAAAAGGGAAAAATATTAGTCGTATGGCAATGCAGCTGCTCGACATAGAAAAAGTTCGAGGGATCGATTTGTGTATACGTAACACATATTTTCTTTGTATTTACAGTATAGTGGCAAACCTGTCGCTCTAACGACGGCCAATCCGAGAGAAGAAGTAGAGCGGAAGGGGATGTAGTCGTATAGGCCATTGCCAGAGGTATTAGAAGAAACCCGATCATCAATTCGATAGACTGCCTTGCCTTGACTAGGATACCACGTTATGTCTGCGAACTCATGTTGTCTCCCAAAGCTAGCCACTTGATCTCCCAGGTCAGTATCTTTCTTCGCCACATAGGAAATGGATCTTTTAAAGAGGGGTTGCAGTTGAAGAGTAACCTGACAAAGCCGAACCAAATTTTAATTTAAGATATCTTTAACATTAATAGTTGGGATGTTTATGCATTGTCATTAAAGGATTAATAATAAGACTTGAAATTAATTATCATCTTGGGATGAATAAATATACATTCCCATCTTCGATTAATCTAATAATCTACAAGGCTGTAATTCTTTCTGATATCACCACTCAAGCATTCTTCTCTACTCAATTTAGAATGTGGTTGTTTTTGTGATAGAATTGTATTTTTTTTTTTTAAATTGATTCTTTTTAAAATTTAATTTTTTAGATATTTTTTAATTATTTTGATAGGCTGATATTAAAAAAATAAAATAAAAAATATTATTCTAATATATTTTTAAATAAAAATTACATTAAAAAACAATCACTACCTTAATAACAAATACTAACTCAGTAGAGTTGTCCACTAAAAGCATGTGGGATTATATATTAATTGTATTGAAATGCTTTTCAATACAATTAATATATAATCCCACAGGCCGGCAAATCGTTTTTATTTTTCTGGTTACAAAGTTGAAAAATTGTTGGCTGAGCTTTATTATAAAATTATAAAATTTCTTTGATAGATAAACTAATGGTTTGGCATCACTTCCAATATCTCATTATTTAATTACTTACACTAAGCCATATCACATGGCAGTGTACTTATATAGTATGTAAACCTATTATTTCTTTATTATAAAGCGTGATCAAGCATAATTAAAAAAAAAAAAGTATTGATCGCAACGGTGAAATACTCGTAAATTAGCATTTTTCTTAGAATTATTTCACTCCTTTGTCTCATCAATTATTGCCCCGCTGCTTTTGGCTTGAACTCTTTTATTACAGCATTTCATTACATTTTAATATGACATCACAATATTCTATAATCGTTGTTTAATGTTTTCTATTCAAAATTAAATTCAAATAAAATAATGTGAATTTATATCAGTTTTAAAATATTTGTATTTAGGACATTATCTAAACATCTTATTTTATTTTTTTTATTGAAATGGTTTTATTGAGAGCACCAGAGGTCACTATCAAGGGGTATGTGTCGCTTAGCTTGTGTTTGTGTATTTGGAGCTATAACTACGTTTGTCCTGGTGGCTATCATAATATCTATTTTTTTTTTACAGAGAAATTCCTCTCTTTTTAAAAGAGAGATTATTCTTATATAGAATATAACTTGATAATTGCTTTCTATTTGGATTAGAATCAATTTAAAATAAAATATTAAAAAAATCAAATATTATTATATTTTCTAATAAAATAAAATTTTATTGTACATAAATGTTTAAGTTGATATGATTTAATTGATTTGACAAATCTAGAAATAATATAAATAACTGATAAAAATATAATTTGATTTAAAAAAATTTAAAATAATATTTTTATTAAATTTCACCCAATTTATAAGAGACATGAACTAGGTCTAAATAATAATATTAGTAATATTAACAATTAAAAAATTAGCATGTGGGGGACATAGACGGGGTATAAATAATGACTGAGTTCACCGCATTATAAAAACTCTATCACGAAATACTTTCGAGAACTTACCCACCAAAAACCTGATAGCTAAACCAAATAAATAAATACAAAGTCTGAAAAGGTTTAAAAAATGCTGTCAAATTAAACACAGTCCGCATAAATTAACCAAATCATTCATATCATAGCCTTATAGAATCCCATTATTATATTAAATGAAATTCACTTATCAAAATCAAATCATTTTCCGAAGATAAAAAAATACCATATTTAATTTGTTATATTCCTGAGAACTCTATTCAATGGCCTTAAACCACTTGCTGGATAGAAGGCAAGAGTTACCAATGTCCTCATAACATCAAGTAAACATTAAGTATTTGATTGCTTTTATGCGCATTCATTTTTAAAAGAGGTTCAGTAAAACAAAATCTACAATTTATTATAAGTCAAGTTTTACATAAATAATTCAAGAATATAGACTTCCTTTCGTTGAACAATACGAAGTTAAAAGTCAAGAGTGACATCAATTAAGTTTTTATATGATGGAATTGCCATTCTATTTTCTATTCCCACCAAGCAAAAAAATTTAAAATTTAAATTTAAATTTAAAATCAAGTAACATACTAAATAATTAAGTTTTTATATGATGGAATAACAATTCTATATATTTTATATTCCCACCAAGCAAAAAAAAATAAAACTAAAAATTAAAAATCAAGTAACATACTTAATAATTAAGTTTTTATGTGATGGAATAACAATTCTATATATTATCTATTCCCACAAAACAAAAACAAAAAAAAAGGTTAAAAACATGCTTAATAATTAAGTTTTTATACGATGGAATAACCGTTCTTTTTTCTCTTCCTACCAAACAAAGGGGTGTCCTTTCTCTATGGTCGATTTCCAACAAGAAAAACAGAAGACCTCTGCGTTTCTTCCTCTACGCTATGGGTGTTGATGATGTACCGTGTACGGTTCCCTGTGTGTTCCTTAGGATTAAATTCCATTTGTGTCCTTTTCTCAGGGAACCGAATTAATTCACTTAAAATGCAATCCGACAACGAAAAGAAGGAAACCAATTATATTACTTTGAAGTAATTAAACTTGAAATGCAATCCAACAGTGGAAAGAATGGGACGTTGTAATTATCATATTTTACATGCGTGCTTATGTTGAGTTAACTTTTTTAATCTCATTTCGATCTCATTCTTTTATTATTATTATTATCAAGTAATCTCATTGATTTTCTTGACGCTAAAAGTTAAATATTGTTTAACCCTTGTCCTAATCACAGTCTCGTAATCTTTGCATATCTTTTTTTTATTATTAGTTTTGATATCTAGACAATTTTATTGGAATTACACGAATTAATTTATTAGATAACTGGTAATAATTTTAGGATATTATCATTAAAATGTATGTAAGGTCGTAGTTAATTATGCCGAATAGTTTTTGCATGACAACTATCAAAAGGGACACTCATGTAACTCCACTGTAGTGAAGCCAGCCTTCGAACCGAAAACAGGACAGGAGGAAAGGGGAAAAAGAGAGGAGATAATGACAACATGCGTACCTTCGAAATAACTCCAAGAACTCCAAGCGAGACCTTGGCAGCATCAAGTTCAGCACTATTACTCTCGTTGAGCCTCCGGACCTTAGCATAGCCATCTTGAGGTCTTCCTGGACTAACAATTGTTAGTGCCACCACATAATCATGAATTGCACTCCCTTTTCCCCACAATGTGCTTCCATGCGCACCCGTGCTCAATAGGCCACCAATAGTCAAGCCCCACCAATATGGCGAGTAAGGCAATGCAAGGCCAGCCTTGGCAGCCTCGTTGATAAGCTGTCTCAGAGTGACTCCACTTTCTACGCTTATTTTCATCGATTGAACGTCAATTTCCAGTGTACGATTGAGGTGATCGGTGCTTATAAGCAATCCATTTTGGCCATCTGGGCAAACTAGTTTAGGGATGCTATGAGAATAACGAGTTGCCACCTTCACCTTTCTCCTGGCCCTGGTCGCTGCTGCTACTACTGAAATCAGCTCCTCTTCTGTGGTGGGGTATGCCGCGTTTGCTGCTTGACATATGCTGCGATCAGGGAAAGTGCCATACGAGTTTGTGATAGTACAGTTTGTGTTTGTTGATGAGCATTTGATGTGGTTCTCCGGGGGGCTGCAACCCACCATAAAGACCGCCAATAGGAGACAGCTGGTTGATAGGAGGATTCGCTGGAATATTTCCATTTTCTGGAGTATTGACAATGGCGTGGTTGAGAATAGTTTTTTTGGGTAATTTTACTTTCACAGACATACATATAGAGCTGCCACACCTTGCTCTTAATGATGATCTGTGGACACCTATATATATAGCGTAAAGGGTTTGTGCCAAAGAAAAGAAAGATGCTAGCCAGGATGCTTTCAAGTTAAGAGAACTAATTTAATTTAATTTAATTTTAACCCGCTTGATTTTTATACTTGCCAAATGGGAAAATATATATATATATATTGCGCTTGAGAAAATGGCAATGGGATCGTTGTTTTTTGTTGGGATAGAAGACAGACAAGATTTGTTCTATATTATCATTGAAGGAAAGACAAGAAAGTAAAATTGGAAAGCACGACCATGTCAATCTGTGATAAGTGAATGCACCCTCGTGACAAGTCGGTCGGATTAATTGTCTTAACAGGAAATACTATAGTGTGTATACGGGGTTTCGAACTAACATCACTTGAATAATTTGATCTCCACCTGTCACACACCTTGAAGGAGAGGTGTTCCATCTCTCCTCTAGTGAAGGCTGCAGCCTTTGAAGTGAAGTTGTCGATGCACGGGCTACGAAAAATGGTGACGGAGTAGCTGTTTTTTCCCAGAGGTGCTGTACTGTGGCTAGTGCTTACCATGTGTGAAGCCAACTCGTTTTCACACGCAACATTCCCCCCGTCCTGCCATGTCAGAAGATTTTTTAAGGCGGTAGCGGGGTGCATTGTGCGCCTTGCACATTTGCTTTTAATAATGTGGCGCCAAGTCTCAAACCAGAATTTTCTTTCGTGCAGGGCTTGATCTACATTTTCAATGCTCTTTTCTTACTCTGCTTCGAGTTTCTCGTTTATCATGATTATCCTAACCCAGTAGCTTAAGGTCTAGTTCGTGCCCACCGTCTTCGTGGTTGCGCGCTCGGTTATTCTGATAGTTCACAAGAGCTTGAGTTCTGACCAAGTTGGAAAAACTTCAAATTAAAATATGAGGTTTTCCATAACTGGTGTGATGGGTTTGAATTGCCCTCCTGACTCACGCAAAACAAGTTTTTTATCGTAATAAAAAGCCCATATAGTATTTAAGTTAATATAGATAAAATAAAAAAAAATGTAGGATAGTGAATATTATAATTGTTATGTGAGGTATTGTAACATGGCTTGTTACACTTTATTAACTAATAATTTAAGATATTTATGTATATCGGTCACGTGAAATTGAGTAATAAAAAATGAAACACAAATGGTTGGTTGCAGCACATATTATTAATTGGTTAAATAGAATAGCGCCGTTCTAGCAAGTGGTGAGACATGTGCCGGACAGCTATGTAATGGAGAATTTATGCATACGCCATGGAATGCCAGAAGGTAGTTGCGCGGCGTCGTATTGACATGGCATGTGCCCGTAAGTTTGCGTAGCGACAAGATTCGTGTCGCAAAATTCTTTTTCTTTCCTTTCCCCTCTCTCCCGTGGATGTTGTACGGTCAAGCAAATGTAGGGATTGAATTGGAGATTTCTTGAAGAACCAGGGACTGATTTGGATAAGTCTGCTAATGCTGCATTATGAAAATAATTGTTGCAATTAAGAGAATTAGTTAAAGTCAAGAACAACAAAGCTGGAGAATGGATGCAGAAACTGCTAGATTACAAAAAAAAAAAAAATACACAAAAGCGCGGCAGGCCCCATTGTCTAGTTTGTTAATTTTTAATTTGTTTTACTTGATGTCGTTTGATATCGCTTAAAACTTGCTTACTTTTAATAGATCTCTTCTGCTAGCATATGTGGGCCACTTCGGCACGAGATTTCAACTCTTTGACTTTCATATCAAACACATATTTTCACTTGGAATCCAATTTCTTTCCTTGCCTACAGTGCTATATGTTTTTTATTTTAAAATAATATTTACATCAAAACAATTTAGAAACATAAAAAATAAATTTAAATATATTTTTAAAATTTTTAACAAGAAATATTTGTCTGTGTTTCCAAACAATACATTTATTTTTCTTTTTTATATTTGTATTAGTTAAGTTTCAATTAGCATGATCCGTTTCCCTGATCACAAAGAGCTTCGTATTTTTGTATTTTAAAAATACTTTTAAAGAAATTTAAATTTTTTAATTTCAATTAATTTTTTATATATTAATATTAAAAATATTTTTTGAAAAATAATAAAAAATATTATTTTAAAAAACAATGGTAACTTCCAGACACCCCATTATTGCCGTAAGGCTGCAGTTGCTCAGTTTATTAATGCAAGCTCGTCCAACCGGTTACTAATCTTGACAAGACTGCTTTGACTTAAGTGGCTTTGGACTCTAAAGATTATTTCGTCGCCGACACAACCGGAGCTGCCGGGTAATTCGCTTATAAATTTTATAGTCCCTCACGCATCACCGACATGACCCTTCATGTTTTTCAAAAAACAAAAAAAAACATTTAACATTTATTTTGTTGATTGAGTGCGGTTCTAGAGTTGAATATAATAAATGGGAATTCTATTTGTAAAAAAAATGGAATTCTATGGTAATAGCATCTCCGATAGAGAAGCTAAATAGATAATTAAAAATAAAAAATTAATATTTTAGTTTTTTTTGTTTATTTTATATATTTTAAGAAAAAAATTAAACAAAATATTAAAATACCTTTTTTCTCCCACAAATATTATTTTTATATATCTCTTCAAAGAGCCAAAATCAACAAAGTGAGATCACTAAAAAAATAGACCAATTAAATATAGACATGTAGAAAAAAAATAACATTAAATTAAAAAATAATAAAATACTTTTTTTTTTAATATATATTGCTCTTTAAATGATTTTTTTTTCATTGGAATAGATATAGTAAAATAAACTATATTTATACTATTCAAAATGCTATTTTACCAATTTAATTTTTCAAAATAGCATTTTGCATTGGAGATGCTCTAAATATAAAAAAGGTAGGCTTGTTTAGATAAGAAATTTTTTTAAAAATAAAATTATTTACACACGCATGTTCTCCCATTTTATATATAAAATGTTCTTCTTCTTTATATATATATATATATATATATATATATATATATGGTTTAAATCAAGCCCAGCTCCCATTTAAATTTTCAAGTTATTCCATTAATTCTTTTGTTTTACATACCATCAATTCATATTCATTTTAAATTTGCTGTCGATTTACCCCAATCTCAACCTTTCCAATGTGTGTATATATCAAAACATAAAGCTTTTTAATTTTAAATTCCAAAAATACTATAGTTAAGAAATTCATTCCCAATATCTTCATCTCGAATAACACTTACAAAATAAAATCACAATTTATAGAAAATACCATTAATTATCCAATTTTTCTTAGAACTTTATAGATGAACAGCTCTAAGGGGCTCCTTTTCCTTCATAATTTATCTCTATATATTCTCATCAATAACATTTCTTATATCTTTACTAACCAAAAAACACAACAATCTAACAATTCCTACCAATAATTCAAAAAATCCTTAAATCAAAGTGCATTAAAAATTAAATTACAACAAAACAAAATGATTAAACTCATCTCCATTCATTCTTTCGTATCAATACACAGTAAATACATGAAGTAAACAAATATTCAAATCAATTAAATATAATTTTCCTTTTTCTTCTTATTTGGCCGACCTCCAACCCCACTTAACATTATGAATTAAAACATAGTTTTATATTAGTCTTATTAGTCGAATTAAAACGTAAACTTAAAATCTTAATTATTGAAAAGATATAATTTATATTTATTTTAAATTTATTTTTTAAAATCATATCTTAAAAAAATCACAAAACTATATGAATAATGAACACCATGAATTTAGGAGATATTTAAGGGTGTGGATGTGATTGATTTTTAATATGTTTTTCACTTTAAAATGTATTAAAAAATATTTTTAGTTTTTAAAAAATTATTTTTAATAGGAGTATATTAAAATAATCTAAAAATATAAAAAATAAAAATTTATGTATTTTTTAAAATTATTTTTAAAACATAAAACCATGCATTACTCCATGGTACCATCATTACAGGTGAGGTAGCCAGAGATTTGTCAATTCAGTTGAGAGAGTGATTTAGGTAGTGGGGCTCAGGAAGGGTCACTTTATAATTATTAATAATTTATTATTCGACCGGTTTCTGATTAGCCGCTCAAATAATCACTCGCTGCAATGAACCTTTAGCTACATCACGGAGAAAAGCATTAACCAGCCCGTCATCTCTCAATTTGTAACGAACCTTCTATACGAATTGAGACATGGTTCATCAGCAGTACAATATCTCAGGCTTCACAATTACGCTGATGCCACCAGTTCCCGGAAATTATTTTGAAAGAAGCAGAGAATACAATCATACATCCAAGAAACCTTCTTGCTCGCTAATGACTGATGAGTTATCGAGGGTGCATGAAAGAGAACTCTTGACAGACAAAAAATAAATAAAAAACAGGAAAACGTTCCATGTGCAGTGGTTACTGGTAAGAACTTGAAAATAAAATAAAATGGATTGTTCAAATGGGAGAGTTGGAAAGCAGTTGTCAGATTGGGTCTCTCCAACTACACGAACCATTATCAAGTTGGAAAGTCTCAAGATATTCAGTTCCAGAAATTAATGCAGAATAAACGAGAGGAAAGGGTATTGAATGTCTGTTTATTTTTACGTTTCAAATTTTTTTTAAAAAAATTTGATTTATTTATTTATTTTAAATTAATATATTTTTAAATATTTTTAATGTTTTGATATCAAAAATAAATTTTAAAAATAAAAAATATTATTAACAAAAATTTAATATAAAAAATTATTTTAAAATTACTTATAATTACATTTTCAAACTAACTCCAACTGCCGATGGGACGGTGTAGTAAAGGCCCGTCTTTTGGGAGTTTTGGATGGCTGGGCTGCACAATATTACCTCAAACAAATAGAAAATGGAGTGTACAGTGAATGGAAATTGACGAGTAAATCCTTAAGAGAACGTAAATCAGGTGGGAATTAGGTCTAGCATGCCTGTTTCGACGGTGTACTAAATCCAAGTAAAGAATGCATCAGGCGAGTTGTAAGACCCAGGATGTTGATACAATTTAGTTTAGTTTAGGGACATAAATTACACTAATTATAGTATATTAGGAACTCAAAAGAGTTATCTACCTGTTAAATCCTTCCATTCCGAAATTAATACAGACTGAACCAGAGAAAATGAGATGAACGACGGGTGGGGACGGGGGAGGTTGCAGGAATAAAGGCCCCTTTTTTAGGAGTTTCCGATGTCTACACTGGACAATATTTTACACAAATAAAAAAGGAGCGCACATTAAATGGGAGTTGACATGCCTGGATACGGGGTAGTAAATAAACCGGACTAAATTTTAGTCCCTAAATGTTATTTTGATAACATCTTAGTCCTTTGAGAATGTCTTGGACCCTCCAATTTTCTGGTAGAACAATTTAGTCCCTAAAATAAAAAATTGCAAATAAATCCCCACATGTAAATATTCATTTTAATAAAAATGGTCAGGTGGGATGAAAGAAAGAGGAAATTATAATTAATAAAAATATAAATTAGAGATAGAAACCATTACCTTGTAGTTCACTGATCGACGTTAAAGCCCAGAGGCTTTCTAGCTTCCTCAGTTCTAGACATAATTTCATTTGCAGGGCTACGAGAAGCAATACGGGTTTCTGGTTTCGTAAATTGGAGATAGAAACCTAAATCAATCATTAACTATATAGATAAATTAATTAAGTTAACAATAAAATATAAATAAAATAAAATTAAAAATACATAAAATTAAAAATATAAATAAAATATACTATTAAAGTTGTACCCTTTTATGTTTTGTATAATAGAATTCATCTATAATGAAATCCAAATCAATATCTTTAACGAGTTCTTGTTCAATGTAAATCATTATAGAATCGGTTAAGAATTACTCTTCTATTTTATTTTGAAGCATAGTTTTAATATGTTTTATAGCTGAAAATATCCACTCTGTAGTGGCAAGACGAATCAACTTGTCAATCAAACGATAATGCTATGACTTATTTATTTTAGCTAATCCCAACATAATTCAGAAATGATAGATATTAAAGGTGAGTAAAAAAAATCAAAAACCGAAAAAACTTGAAAAAAATAACTGAAAAAACCTAACCTAAACCGGAAAAAAAAAGAGCCAAGCCGAGCCATACCGAAAAAACTGAGTCAAACCAATTTTGTCCTAAAAAATCAAACTGGACCGAATTGAAATTGATCTGTTTGAACTGGTTTCAGTTCGGTTTAGGTTTTTTTTAAAAAAATAATTTTGGTTTGATTACTTTTTTATATAAAAACCGAACTGAATCGAAAATGATCACCCCTAGTAAACATATTCTGAAAGCTCTTGTGATGAATCACATCAATCTGATAATGCTCTAATCGAGATCTCAAATAATACATATCTTATTCATTGAAATTTTCAGGATAAAATTTCTCAGCAAGCTTGGAAATAACACTATCTTTAAATTATTTAAAGTTGTCCTTAGGTTCTAAAGTAGAGATAAGTATAATTATATTTTTTTTATTTGAATTATTTTATAGAATTAAAATTTGTTTTCAATTTCATACCCTTTCAATTTTTAATTTATTAGATTTGATTCTTATTATTTTGATTACTATTTTTTTATTTGAATTTGTTTTTACGATTTTATCCTCCATTTTTTATTGTTATTGGGTTTAGAAGATTCGTCTAAGTTTATTTTTTTAAGTTTATATTTTTTTTTCAGTTTCATCCTTTAATATTTAATTAATTTTTTTTTTAAGTATGGGAAAAAAATCAAACATTAAGTTGGTTTTTTAAAAGTTTACTATGCAAGATAATTGAATTTTTTGTTAAAAATAATTTAGTGATCGACACAAAATATGATAGAAATTTATTTGCTTTTTGGTTTGTTAAAACTAAACTTAATGGATATTTTATTTCCTAACTTTTGTTCTTGAAAATATACTTATTTAGTAACCGTGGATTTTATGATTTTTTTTTCCCATCTGGGCTACAACCCTCCTCAGCACTATAAATATCTCCACCCCTGGTTCCAGCAGATGTGAGGTGGCAGAAATTGTTATTAATGTTCCTCCATTACTTCCATTAAATGCAAAACAACTATTTTTATTGATACTTTCCTTAGCTTAACTAGTCAGATTTTAAATTTATTTTATGGAGATTACTAGTTCAAGTCTCACAAATCTTAGGATCATCGAAGATTTACATAGACCTTAACTTTAGAACCCGTAAGATTAGTCGAGGCACATGCAAGCTGACCAAAACACTCTCTTTGATATTAAAAAAAACCGGTTGTTTATATTGATACTTCCCTCAGTTTCATTCACAATAGAAACAAGCTACTGTCGTTGCTGTGGAATCTTTTTCTAAATAGATGTTGCTTCTAGATGTCTTCCTAAGTTCTTTATCTTGAAGATACAAACTCTAAACAAATTCCCCTTCATGGTAGTATTGGTTAAAGCTTAGTTAACTTGCAATTAATGATTTCAAACTGTAATGAAAATGGCAAACATTTTCTATTCTCGATAATAACCAAAACCATTCTCCATTGACGAACTTTATAACTTGAGAGCAAGATCAATGACTTTATAAGAAAAAAAAATCATTTCTTTAGAACTAAACGAAATGGATGAAGTGTAAGGCAGACTTATATACTTAACAAGGTTATTACAAGGCCACGTCGGTAAGAGAGAAGCCTAGAGCCAAATCCAAAATACTTAGGATGAAGTGGATGTGAATGAAGATCATTGCAGTCATGGGCAAGTAAAGGATGAGAAGATCACAAGATTGGACTAGGTCTTTTGCCATTAAAAGTTTCACATCACAATTGAGAGTTTTTACATGTTATCTTATTGCATGTTATTTCCACTTGTTATGCTCTATTTGTTACGTGTTTGAAGTTTCGGTTGTTAACTATTAATTTCCTTTTATTTTTAGCATTCTTATACATGGCTTTGTTTATTTGATCAGTCAAAATTTATTAATGAAGTAAGAGAAAAATATTCATCCAAATTATAGTACTTTTCTCTCCCAGAGAAAAGATAATAATTTATGTTAGCATTTGTAATATTTATTGGACTTATCATTAATATCAAAGCATGGTTATTAATAGGAACTAGCAATATGTGTATTGAGTAGTTGGAGTCTGGATTTGGTATAGTTCAAGAAGGACTTCAGCAAATGAAGTTTAGGACGAACGACAAACTTCACCATCTAGAGAAAACTCTCAATTGACTTTTAAATATATTGATTGCAAATCAAGAGAATACCAACCATGATAACCATCACTAAGATGACAACAATGAGAGTTGACAAATCATCTCGTCCAAAACAGTGAAGCTATAATCCCTATAATTTTTAGGAGATGACCCAACTGAATGGTTCAACCACATGGAACAATTCTTTAAATACTAGGGTATGATATAAAACAATGTTTAAGAATTCTAGAAGGATTTATGGTTAATTTCTTTTCCCATTAACAGAAAGGATGGTTAATTTCAAAGTTGTTAACGTATTAAAGAGTGAGTTCGCTCTCACAATCAATCCAACAACAATGGTGGTGGTAAAAACCATTGCCTTATTGAATCATTGTAGAAAAGTAGGAAACAACCATTTAAGATATTGTTTATAGATGTTGTTTGTTTAGATAATGATCCATAAATTATATAAACTTGCATGTTGTAAAGGGAGATTATGCGTTTATATAAATCTAATCCAAACCTATCATTAAAATAGTCTAGATTTGGGATCTTATATTTAGTTTGTGTTTGATATTATAGTATAAAATATTTTTTAAAAGTATTTTTAACTTGAAAATATATCAAAATATTTTTTTTCTTTCATATTTTTTTTAATTTTTGATATTAGCATATCAAAACCATAAAAAAACATTAATTTAATATTTTTTTCAAGTTAAACATGCATTTAAAATATACTTAAATATAAATATAATTTGAAATGCAAAAACAAACAACCTTTTAAACCAAAAGAAGCATCTAGACATGTTCTTACTTGTGTTCAGGTAAGTTATGTAACCGAAAATAACTTGAAAAAAGTTAAGACAGTGATACTAGAAAAAACTAATATTGATGCACCATATTGTTATTGTCTACAAAATTCAGATGCAATCACGTAATTAACCCTTTAATGAAGAAAATTGGACCTTTCATGGGCCCAAAGCCCTGCTTTATACACGAACATATAAATCGTGTCCTTCATGGGCTCTTTATTTTTGTTTTGAGATCGGGTCCTCCGAGGATTAAAACTAAAAAGAGAAAACAGATACCTGAAAGGCAGGGGTAAGAAAAAAACTGATAAATTGATTAAATTAAAAAAATAAAAAAATAATTAAAAAAATAAAAATATAAAAAACTAATTAAATCAATTAGAATATTTTAAAAAAATATTCAATTTATTTTAGTTTTTATTTTATAAATCTAAAACTCAAAAACCTCAACAAAAAAACTTCAACTAAATCAAATTGGTTTAGTTAAAAATAAATTAAACTAAACTAAAAATCTTAACCGAACTAAATTCAAACTCATCAAAAAATCTAAAAATATTTAAAAAAATAATATATTTTTAATATAAAATAACCGAATCTAACTAAATCAAATAGAATTAAAATCAATTAAATGAGTTTTGTTTTTAATATAAAATAACCGAATCAAAATCGGTTTGTTAGAACTGATTTTGATTTAATTTTTATTTTATTTTTTATATTTTATAAAATTTTAATTTAATTATTTTTATAAATAAAAATCAATCTAAACCAAAAATAATCATCTTTACCGATAATGACATACTTCGCAACGCTTCAGGTCAGGATTGGAACGCACTAGGGATCTATTTGCTGGCGTGCTGCCTCTCCCATCTTCTAGTCACAGAATTTCAAAGGCATGATCTATGCTGATATTCTTCTGTTTTTACCTTTTTATATCTGATTCGATATTTTGCCTTGTGTCAATTTATTAATAAAATAAAAATTAAATTCGGCAATGGTTTGAAAATATTCTATCCTGAGCGATAAATAAATACTGAAAAAAGAATTGCTCCCTAAATTTATTGCATTAGCCTAATTCATATGTATCACCACTGTCGAGACAGACGAAGCAATAAACATGCCCTCAATCGGTTAGATAGCTACCATGAACATTTCCCTTATTTTTATATATTATAGTTTTACATTTAAAAAAAAAATAATAAAAGAGAAATTTCATTAAATTTATTCTTAAATTAAATTGTTCAATAACAAGTTGGGTATCTTTAATATATTCTACTTGAATCTTGCTCCAGTTATTGTCCTTACTTAGCAGAACAAGTAACAAGCAACAAAGAATTTATATTAAAAAAAAAATTAAAATAGTGGTTGTGAGAAAATTATTTTAAAACATAGTTATGAGCATATTTGTGGTTAATTAAATTAATTTACTTGCGGTGTCCATTCATAATTTAGGTTAAAATTTTGTTGAAAATTATTGTCTATCATATCAATTTATAATTCACTTATAATTAATTCTAAATACATTAATACTTCACATTTATTACAAAAGTCACTTGTGACTTATTATATAGTGAAAAATTTAAAAGTTAAAATCAAATTTGTAGAGCGCTAAAGTTTTTTTTTTCTAAATAAAGATTTTAGACTAAATTATCTTTAACCTCAAATCATACTCAAGTGCTTGAGCTGAATCAATATTTTTTTAGCTCAAAATGGTTATTTTTCCAGCACATAAACAATACCTATCTAAATTCTAAACATATACATTAAAGTTTTAAACTTTATTAAAAGTTGTTAACATTTTTGTAATTGACAAAAAATGCCAGAATTAATTATCTTAATTTATCTAGAAAATAAAAATTTAGGTAATATTTTATGCCATTAAGTTTAATATTTATTATTATATAAGTTTATTTTCATGATAATATATTGAATTAATTTCGTTATAAGTTTAAAACTTACTCTCATTTGTTAAATGTGCATGCAATATATTTTTTAATATATTAAATAGGAATAAACATGTATGCAACATATATTGTGCGCTTATATAAAAATTAAACTAGACAATTTTATTGCAATTAATCACAACACTGCTAGCGCATGTTTAACGGTAAAGAAGCAGCAGCTAAACGGAAGGCGGTGACGGTGTACTGGTGTATAGTAGTTCTTATTTTAGAGTTTAGAGAACCATCAATCCATCCATCCGCCGGTGACAGACCCATAGCCTGTCATCGTTACTGCTCAGAAGTGCTAACAAGGGCACAAACCCTTGCATCTTGATAAATTTTCCCTGCTCTACAGAGATAGCCATCTCTTGGTGCGCAATGAGTGTCTTGTGAGCATATACACAATCCTTCCAGTGCACATCCCTCTTTTATTATGTTCACATCTCCTTTCAGTCCAAGGACTTGGTCTGTCCACTCGTTGGAAAAGAGCCCCATTGGATCATACATCTCCTTTACCCTCAGAAATGCTCCAGCATTTTTGTATTTCTTGAGTGCACCGTTGAACACTAGGTTTCTATTCTTTCCCCAATGTGGCAAACCTCCGTACTTAAACACTGCGAGTTGCTCAATCTCTTCAAGTATGTCTTCATAAAGTCTAGGTTTCGTGGGGTCTTTGTTTCGATAGAATGTAATATCAAAATCCAAAGCATCATCTTCCTTGCCCAGGTAGGCACTTGATGCCTTCACGTAGCGCATGAGGATACCATTGTATTGTTCTAGGCCACACAATGCTCTAGGCTCCAGTTTGACGAGGTCTCGCACATCTTGAAGGAACCTCTTCACAACTGACAGGCTGATACTGAATGTGGCTTGGAAAAAATACTCGCCCTTAATTCTTGAATCCCATGGACACGCCGTGATCAATGCATCTTCAGGGCTATCAAGACAAGTTCCTGACGACTGTAGGCGATTGTGGTACCCAATTATAGGATAGCCCGTGAAAACTATTCCTGAAAATCAATCGAAGTCTACAATCACAACAATTTAGTCGCAGAAATATGAATATAAATTACTTAGTTGGAAGAAAAAGTACCATTGTTAGTTAGTCCATAAGCGAAGTTCTCGAGGGTGGATGTAATTAGTTTTGCGCTGGCGCACTTCCCATCAGGGTCTTTCAAGGATTCTTGAGTGTCCTCTAATAACGAAATCAAATGGGAAAAATATTACTCAAATGGCAATGCAGCTGCTTGAAATAAAATTTTTTTGAGGGATCGATTTATGTATAGGCAACACATATTTTCTTTATATATACAGTATAGTAGCAAACCTGTAGTTCTAATGGCGGCCAATCCGAGAGAAAGAGTAGAGCGGAAGGGGATGTAGTCGTAAAGGCCATTGCCAGAGATATTAGAAGAAATCCGATCATCAATTCGATAGACTGCCTTGCCTTGACTAGGATACCACGTTATGTCTGCGAACTCATGTTGTCTCCCAAAGCTAGCCACTTGATCTCCCAGGTCAGTATCTTTCTTCGCCACATAGGAAATGGATCTTTTAAAGAGGGGTTGCAGTTGCAGAGTAACCTGACAAAGCCAAACTTGTTTGTTTAATAATTTTACGAATCCCAGATTCTTCACAATCTGTGCAGAGATTTGCATTCAAGCTTTCCCTGAAATTCCAAATCTAAAATGCATATTGAAGCATGTATACTATTGAATTTCATATTTCATTAATTCATAGAGTCACGGGCAGGTCAAAATATTATAAATATTATAAGTAAATCTAAAAGTGGTGAGAAAAACATTGTTTACAGTACATATTGTTTTTCACATTTTATTCATCTCAAAACCATCTAATTAAATAGTTTTTAGTGATATTTTTGTTATTTCACTGGGATTTATTGATCATTATCATATATATATATATATATATATATATATATATAAGGGATAAATAAGTTTTTTTTTCTTATACATAGTAAAATGACTTCATTACCCTTGCAACCAAATGTTTTAAAAAGTTAGTGTCAAGAGTGTTTTTATCTGTTCGATCATATACAAAGTAAAATGTTTAAATCATCCCTAAAAAATTATATCTTATACACTAGTAGTGGGGCATTTTGATATTTTAATAATAATAGGTTGGTAGAGAGGGTTTATTGGAATTGCAATTTTTAATTCACAATAACATATCTTAATTGCCTTAGGATAAAAAAAAATTAAAGTTTCCTTGTACAGGCTTTTTCATCTTTTAATCTTAACTTTTTTTATTATTTTTATGAGGGCTAAGAAGCCACTATAATCTTTCAATAAATATAAAATATTAATAAAATAAAAAAATTGCTTAGATGTTTGTGGCACGTACTAACAAGTGAATACTTGTAATAATATCACGCGGTTAGATCTCACCTTAAAAGGTGGTGTTGGAAGTGCACTAAAATTCTCTATGTTATAGTGCGATACATGTTTGTGGAAGAGACGTGGTTGGGCCATGATGAATCTTTTTCTTCTACTTTCTTTTTTTATTTCTTTTTCTTTTTAAAATATAGTTGTGTCCTATAATTTATTTTTTTATATCCAATTTAATACTTATTTTTTTATTAATATATATTTTTTTTGTTTTGTTTTTATCTTATTTTCATTAATTTTTTTGTAAATTTCATTCTTGTAATTTCATTTAGTTTGATTTTCATGTCAAATTTAATCCTCATTCTTTGAATATTTTTTGTCTCTTTACTAATTAAATTTTATTTTTAATTTTATCTCTAAATATTTAATTTTAATTTATTTTTATATCTAATTTGATCCCCGTTCTTTTTATTTTTGATTTTTTTCTTTGAATGTTTTTTTATTGCTTTTTTTTTCAATTTAATCTCTTGAAATTTTTTTTGTTGACAATTTTTCTTCATTGTTTTTTTTTTTCTCTTTTATAAGGTTAATCTTGATCTCATGGCCAAGATTACAAGTTTTAAAGGTTCATGCATATTGACTTTGGTTTTTATTTTTATTTTTGTCCTTCAACATTTGATTTTTTTAATTGGTCTTTGTGCTTCTTCTTTTTTCACTTTCTTTATGTGAGGTTATCCAATCTTAGGTTGACATGAATTTTTTTTATTGCTTTTATTAAAATTACTTTTTTTAAGTTTCATCTCTAAGCATTTATTTTTTAGAGTTTTGCATTGTTTTGTTTTGGGGTTTGCCTTTTATATTGTCGGTCACGGCCTCATGACTATGGTTACGGCCTCATGACTATAGTTACATGTTTCTAATGTTAACATGAGTTGATTTTTATATTTTTTTTAATAATTTTTTAAAATTATTTTATTTTAATTTTATCTCTTAACATATATTTTTTGAGAAATTGATCTTTGTCCTTTTTTCCTTTTCCACTTTTCTCTCTATAGTTCTATTCTAATCTTATGCTCATAGTAATAAGGTTAGCAAATTAATTTAGTTTATTCATATTTTTAAAATTTTTTTTCAGTTTTACTATTCAATAATAGATTGTTTGATGGATGGTTTCATAATTTTATCCAATTTGCTTTTGTTAATATTTTTTTGAATCTTTTATTGGAATAGATAATTGTTAAATTGAATAAAAAGTTAATCATAACAAACAAAGTTATTGGATACAAATAAATGTATAACTTGTATTGTGTTATCAAATATATTAATTTTAGTTATTTCTTGATCAAATATTAATTTTTTTAATTATATATTTTTATAAATATTTTATCTTGTGATTGATAATTTTTTATATCCTAACAATTGCTATAAAAGTTTATAAATTAATTATTTTATTGAAAAAAAATATTATTCCATACAGTGAAGCTTCCATCACATAGCTAGTATGTACTCTTTTTGTATCACTTGTAGATTACTAAAAGGCTGGTAGATCTATTATAAAATTATAAATTTATTGGTAGATAAACTAACGATAGGCATCACTTCCAATATTTCATTAATTAATTAGTTATATTAAGCCATTTCACATGGCAGTTTACTTATACAATCAGTTCTTTTCTATAAAGCGTGACCAAGTATATATTTATATATATATATATATATATATATATTAAGTATTGATCTGGTGAATTACTTGTGTATTAGCATTTTTCTTAGAATTATTTCACTTCCTTATTAAGTGACAAAACTCTCATCAATTATTGAAATGCTGCTTTTATGACAGCGTTTCATATATAACTTTTTGACATGACATCGGAGCATTCTATAATCTTTCTTTAAGAATTTAAGTAATATTAAATTCAAATAAAATATTATAATTTTATATAAATTTCAAACTATTTGTATTTAAGAAATTATCCAAACATCTGTTGTTTTTTGTTAAAATGTTTTATCGACAGTAATAGAGCTCCCAATGGGCATTTGGCTTAAAACCAAATCAGTTTTCCAAAAAACAATTGTATGATTTTTCAAAGAGAATAAAATATCATTTTTAATTTGTTAAATTCTTAAGAACTATATTCAATGACTTAGGGACATTTGTTTCTTTTATCTTTTTGCACATATTTTTTTTTGTTATTATCAGATGTTTTTGAAGGGAATTTTGGTTTTTAATACCTAATTTTCTCTCTCGCTAATTTAGGGTTTAAGAAGGGTTATTTTGGTCCTCCAATAAATAACAAATAAAAAAAATAACTACAAACACGTGTGGCACATGTGTCGGCGTGTTTGTTGCCTTCGAGTACTATATTTGGCATCTCATTATAGTCAAAACAATCATGTTTGTTGGCTTGACTCTGAGTTGATTTTTTTTTTCCTTCTTTTTCTTGCTTGAATTGTATGATGGTCATGTAAAAACTTATACCAGCTCTTCAATTTTTTTTTTGATTCAATCACTTTTTTTTTAATTGTAATTATTTTATTTAAATTGATTATTTTTAATTAGATTTTATTTTTGATTTCATTACTGGTTTGATTTTTTTATTTTTTTTTTATCAAAATTGATCATTATTCTTTTAATTGCTATTTGTTTTATTTTGAATTATTTTCTTGATTATTTTTTTATTTACATTTCCATCTCTAATTATTTATTTTTATTTAATTTTTATGTCAAATTTGGTCCTTCTTCTCTTGCTATTTTTAATCATTTTCTAATTGATTTATTTTTTCAATTCCATCCTTAAACATTTAATTTTATTTAATTTTTTTTGTTGAATTTAGTCCTAATTCTTTTATTTTCTATTTGTTTTGTTTTGCAATTTTTTGTTGATTTTTTTTATTTCATCCCTCAATAATTATTTGATTAAGAATCTTACTTCTTTGTTTTTTTGGGTTTACCTTCAATGGGGCCACTCATGACCCTCGTCATAAATCAGAAAGATTAAGTTAAGTTGACTTCAATCTTTTTTTTTAAAATATTTTTAAAATATTTTTTTCTTGATATTTTTTTCACTTTCCTATTTATATGGTCATATTAATTTCATGTTCTATATCACGTGTTTGATTTGTTGACTTAATTTTTTTTATAATATATATATATATATATATATATATATATCAACAATTGTCTATTACTTACATTTTAAGTTCAATTTAAAATATTTGAAATTGTTCAACCAAGTTGGCTTCTTGATGATCATAGTTTCAAATTTTCTTTGATCTCTTTAAAAATGCTAGCGTCATATGAATTTTTTTTTTTTTTTGCGCTTAGGATAACTTTTGCCTGGCCACAATGTAAAGGTTAACTCAGGTTTTAAAGATTCACCTAGGTTTTTTATCCTTTATTTTTTAGTGGATTATGCTCCCTTTTTTTTTTACTAATTTTGAAAATACCTAGGCTATCTTGAATATTTAAATTTATTATTTTTATTAAATTTATTCTGTTTTTTAGAAGGAGTTTGATTTTAAATTAAATTAAATTGGTTTCTCTATTTTTTTTAAAAAATATATCATCTAACATGCTACCATCTTCATATTTGTTCTTATTTTTTTTTAAAGTGAAGAAAAAAATAAGCTTACCTATGTCGCGGTCAAATCATTTTTTTTCCCTCATTTAGAAAGAAAATTTATTAAGATGTTAGGAAGTCTGAAATTTGATTCATAATGTACAAAACACTTTTTAAATAATAAAATTAAAACATATCAGATGACATAATTAAGATAGAAACATTTAATTGACTTGGATTAACTATGGTTAATTTATAAAACCTGAAGGGTTAATTAAATTAAATTAGGATTCTAACTTTGTTATATTTTAAACATGATCACAAGGTATAATTTCATCTTATATGATTTATTTTTATGCTTTATATAAATTTACTTTATTTTTAGAGATAAAAAAAATATTTTGTGGCAAAGGATAAACTTTGCGAAAAAGCAAAATACGCTTATATTAAATTAAATGAAAATTTTGACTTTGAATATCAAACTTATTTTAATTTTATTTTAATTTTTTATAATTTTATTAGTGTGGATGCTTGCTTATAACGAAGTAGGTGGGATTGGAACTCTAATATTATTTTTTTCTGCAGTGGTTCTTAGTTGATTTAATTAAATGTATACTTGAGCTTCTTTATTTATAATTATAATTTGTTTTACAAAAGAAAAATGTTAAGAAAATATTTGCTCTCATTTTCCTAATAGAAACATTATGACTCATTTAGTTAGATAGGTACATGGTTTTTTTTAATTTATTATTTAAAAAAAAACATTTTTAACATGGCCGTTTTTATTTTTCTGCTAAAAAAACTTTGTTCCCCGTTGCAGAGGAAAGGTTACTCGACTAGTTCTATATTCTATTCCCAGCAAACAAAATGTGTCCTTTGCGACTCTTCCTTTACGCCATTTGTCATTGAGGAACACCTATAAGTTATATATTTTTTAATGTATTTTTGAAAACGATTGAATTTTTTTATTTTTTAAATTAATATTTTTTTATAAAAAAATATTATTTTAATACAAATTAAAAATAGTTTAAAAAACAACTATTTTAACAGTCTCATTCATCTCCAAGTTATATGACTTCAAGTAATTCACTTGAAATGCAATCCGACAACGAAAAGAAGGAAGCCAATTATATTACTTTGAAGTAACTAAACTTGAAATGCAATCCAACGGTGGAAAGAATGGGACGTTGTAATTATCATATTTTGCTTGCATGCTTACAGGGGCCTGCCCTGTCATAATAAATTTTCTACCCAGGGAAGAAAGACTCCAAATATTTAATGATATAGTTTGTTCTTTAATTTGAGTTGCTAAATCTAAACTTGTTAACGGGATGGCTTTTCATGCTTACATTTTAGTGCTTGTGTAGTATTATAGTAACTTTTTTCTTTTTAAAACATTTTTTAATTTTTTTATATGAAAAAACATTAGAATAATTTTTTAAAAATATCTTTCAATGATTTTAGTGTTTTAAAGTTAAAAATAAAAAATATTTTAATATATCTTTAATTAAAAAACATCTCACACCATATCACTAAACACGCTTAATCTAATTAGTGTTTTTTGTGGTATATATCATTGATTTTCTAATTAGTTTTTTTTTGTGGTATATATCATTGATTTTGCTTTTTATGATCAAATAACCTCAGTGATTCTTTTTACGCTAAGAAATAAATATAGTATAATTTTTGTTTTAATCACCGTATTATAAAGTTTACACATGTTTTTTTTATTAATTTTGATATTTAGACAATTTTATTGGATAATTATTTAAGAAGTATGTAAAGTAGTAATTAACTATACTTAACGGTTTCCGTTCTGTGGCCGACAACTTTCCAAAGGGACACTCATGGAACGCCACGGTAGGTTATGAACAGGATGAAGGTAAAAAAGAGAGATGATTAACACCTGACGTACCTTCGAAATAACTCCAAGAACTCCAAGCGAGACCTTGGCAGCATTAAGTTCAGTACTATTACTCTCGTTGAGGCTCCGAACCTTAGCATAACCATCTTCCGGTCCTCCAGGGCTAATAATTGTTAGTGCCACCACATAATCATGAATTGCACTCCCTTTTCCCCACAATGTGCTTCCATGCGCACCCGTGCTCAATAGGCCACCAATAGTCAAGCCCCACCAATATGGCGAGTAAGGCAATGCAAGGCCAGCCTTGGCAGCCTCGTTGATAAGCTGTCTCAGAGTGACTCCACTTTCTACGCTTATTTTCATCGATTGAACGTCAATTTCCAGTGGACGATTGAGGTAATCGGTGCTAATAAGCAATCCATTTTGGCCATCAGGGCAAGCTAGTTTAGGGATGCTATGAGAATAACGAGTTGCTACTTTCACCTTTCTTTTGGCCTCCGTCGCTCCTGCTACTATTGAAATCAGCTCCTCTTCTGTGGTGGGGTATGCCACGTTTGCTGCTTGACATATGCTGCGATCAGGGAAAGTGCCATAAGAGTTTGTGATGGTGCAGTTTGTGTTTGTTGATGAACATTTGATATGGCTCTCCGGGGGGCTGCAATCCACCATAAAGACCGCCAATAGGAGGCAGCTGGTTGATAGGAGGATTCGCTGGAATATTTCCATTTTCTTGAGTGTTGACAATAGATAGGCTGAGAAGATGATGATCCGTGAACACCTTTACACACACACACACACATGCCTCTCCGCGCGCATATATATGTATATATATCCAAGGCAGAGCCAAGAATTTTCCTAATCTGGGATACTTAATAAATATATAAATTATTTTTTTAACATTAATTATTAATTTATATACATGAATTTGTGAAGTTGACAATAAAATCTTAATTCAAGTACATTATCTAAAATATTAAAAATAAATTTGAAAGTAAAAAAAATTAAAGTGATTTTTAACTAGATTTCTCGTAAAATTTTAACTAGATTTTATTTAATATATTTTAAGATTCCTTATAAAATTTCAGCTTAATCTAATGATCAAATTGAAAATAACTAAAAAAATAACGTAAAACTAGTCAAATTATGATTTTTCATCAAATTTCTAAATTTCTTCAAAAATTATAAAATTTTAACTTAAGCTAAAGTATCATATTAGAAGGCTTCACATAAATTTTTAGAATTTTCTGATAACCCGATCGAGAATTATGAATTTTTTTTACATAAAACTTGTTAATTTATGATTTTTTTTCTAAAGAATTTATAAATATCTTCAACAAATTTTTATTCAATATAAATCATCATAAAATATGCTAATAGCTCCTTTCCACTTTAATTCTATTGTATCAATATATGGCATGATCATCTATTTACCTAAGCCTTCATTAATATTTTAATATATTGATGAATTAAAATCTTGACCTAGATACCCAAGTTTTCAACATGACTCCACCCTTATGTATATACATGCATGCATGTGTATATATGTGTATATGTGTATCATCAAGGGTTTGTATAAAAAAAAAAAATCAAGATAGAACATGTATAATTTTTTAGACCACTTGATTTTATCACTTGCTAAATAGCTACAGATCATTGAATTTTTGTTAGGAAAATTACTTTTTTTGTATATATGTGTGTGTGTGTGTATATATATATATGTGTGTGTGTGTGTGTATATATGTATATATGAACATACATAGATTAAGGGTTTGTGCCAAAATAAAGAATGGAGATGCTTTAAGTTACAAGAACAAGTTTAATTATTTAGATTACTTGATTTTATTAGGTGCGGCTATAGATCATTAAATTTTTATTTAGGAAATTAAAAAAGAATAAAAATACTATAACAAGAAAATTACTCTTCTTGTAATTTAGTTTGTTTTTCACTCACTTGTTATAATTTGAGAAATTAACACTTATAACATGAACTTTATACATGTGTTAACATTTAATATCCTTATCAAGATAATAATATAAATAATTATTTACAAGATTGTCATTATTTTTTATTTAATGGAAAAAGAGTCATTATATTATTAATATTATAATTTTTCTATCAATTTATAATTCCCAATTTGTCATCAAACTAATTTATATTACAATCTTATCTAAAGCTAAAAATTTTATTATGGCATTTCATCAAACACCTTGTTTGCATCCAAGTTTCATGAGATCCATTTGAATCAAAACTGAAAAAAACCCCTAATCGAACCACAATGTTGAAATATCCATAAAGAAAATCTATTGGAAGACCAACTGGAAGAAAAACAAAAAAGAGTCAGAAAATAGGGATGTTTTTGTCTCCACTGCAGACCTAGAAAGATTTGAAACAGCCAATTCTAGAAACTCCGTTGATAAAATCTGAAACAACCATCCCTAGCAACCCCAATGGTAAATTTTATTTGGAAGAGGAGTCGAAAAATGGAATTCTATTTCAGGTCTGTCGTCTCAATTTCAAAACCAAACGTGACCTAGTGATTGTGGTCAGTACCTATTAATGGCATCAGGGGTATCCCTGTCAACCTGGAAAACACCTTTCCTCACCCACAGCACGTCTCCCCTCTCTTTTTCTGGTCAGTCTAATGATTAAATAAGTATCATTCTGATGATTAAATAAATATTTGACTTTGTTTCATCAACTATCAAGCAATTAAAAAAATTAATAGGATAAAATATGTGTCTTTTTATATAAAAATAAGAAATGTTAAGCGTAGTGTTATTTAGAATTTTTTTTTTAAATCTAAGAATATATAATTAATCTTGAAAAATATCTGTAAAATAATGGAAAATATCTTGTTTAGCTCTCTTCATGGAAGTTTTCTTTGGTGATAATTTTTATTGAGTATCTATATTTAAAATTGTAGCTTATACAGGTATAAAATAAAATAAAACATAAATGAGAGAAAAAGATAGCTATAGCTATATATATATTCTCACATGTCAGGACAAAAGGGGGGATCACCGCTTTCTTGTTAATGATGGTCTCTTATGAACACTTTCAAGTAGAAAGAGGATGGAGGTAAAAAAAGGGAGAATTTGAGACTGTTTCCACTAGGAGACTGTCGAACTCAGAAGATGCATTTGCAGACGATAATGTAAGAGATAGCAGCTTCATTGTTAATGGAGTTTGAGAAGTAAGTTTTCCGAGCAAAATCGTCTGGAATTATACTCAAAAGGCCTTTCAATTCGCAAACAAGCTAGTTTAAATTTAGAGGAGGTTTTTCTTTAGGTGTCCAAATGATTTTGAATCTGGAGATTTTGTACTGAAAGTTTTAGCTCGGTGGATAAAGAAAAAGATAGGGCTCTAAATTATAGTAAGTAATTAGAAAAATTATTTAGTTATACGATGTTAAATATAATTTTTTTTTATTTAATTAACATGGATAAAATCCACATAATTTCCTTGAGTGTGTGAATTATTATACATTACATAATACAATTAAAAAAAAAACACTCTTATACTCATTTACTATGTGTTACAATGTATCAATAAGAATGTTAAAAAAAAAAAAAACATTCTTATTCTTATACTCACTTTTTATATTAATATATCAAAATAATTTAAAAATATCAAAATAATAATTATTTTAATATATTTTTAAATAAAAAATACATTAAAAACAATCAAAATCACATTCTGTGACATGTTTTAAGATGTCTATGATCCTGGAAGAAAAAAAACGCTAGAGATCAGTGGTGACTATTTCACACGGAAGAGATAAAAGTTTTGGTGTATCTGCAAGCTGCGATATTAAAAAAAAAAAAAAAAAATCATCCATCCAATTACACAAAAAACTTGGGCAAAGAATGTCAGGCATATGCCTGCCTGGCCTTGGAGGCCCGCACTTATTTGTAGTGTGACACGAGCGCTAGCCCACCCAAGTCTAAATGCTTGAACTCCTTCTGTACAATCTTTTAGTTTTTTTTTTCCTTAAATTTTAATTAAAATTCATTATAATTAAAGTAGTTAAAGTTATATTTAAAACAATATTCCATTTAAATAAAAATAAAATATTCCTTTGTTTTCAAATAAGTTTATAACAATATTTTTGAAATATTAGCAATTATTTTGTTCATATATATATATATAAAGAGTTTTTAAATTCATTGCTATGAATATTCGAAGAAAATAAGATTTATGTTTTGTTATTGTTTTATTATAAACTTGTTACATGCATTCTTCATCGAAACTTGTTATTCATATTATAATAAATTATTGTTATTTAAAAAGTAATATTTTGATGAAATAAAAATTTATCTATAAAAAACTAAAAGTATTAATAAAAAGTTATAGTTTAGATTAAAGAGATGTCTTTTTTCCTATATATTTCAAATTATTGAAATTTTACCAAAAAATATTTTAATTTCCTTTACTTTTAGTTAAACAAATATACCAATCATAAAGGTTATTTTGGTAAAACAAACGCATGAATAAGAAAAGACTTTTTGTTATGGATTTAATTCATAGTTTTTCAATGTGTGTGTCTATATATATATATATATATATATATATATATATATATATTGATCATTAGAAACATAAAAAAATAAATTAAAAATACCCCATGGGATGGCACAAGTGTGTGCCTGCACATTTGATTTACTCCTCGATGCAGGGGTTGGAAAAATTAAAAAAATTATTTAAAATTAATTTTTTAGATTTTTAGATTTTTTAATGTAATGATATAAAAAATAATTTTTTTTAAAATAAAAATATATTATTTAATATATTTTTATACAAAAAATAATTTAAAAAACAACTCTATTATACTTTTAAATACCTCCTTTATATGTGAATTGTATATAAAAGAAACCTCAAAGGTGTGGCTTTTTTACTATTGATGCACTGTAGCGAGAGGAAACCTATAGATTTTAATAGTATTTATTTTTTCAATCAACAAAATTTGTGTTTTAATTTTTTCCATTTATATTACACTTACAAGAATTTAGATTTGATGGTTTATTTTAGTTTTTTATAAAGTTATTATAATATCAAAAAGTATATATATATATATATCAAAAAGTTATCACTATTATTATCATCATCATTGTTGTTATTATTGTTGTTGTTGTTCTTATTATTATTATATAGTTAATTTTTTTGTGTTTCGACTTTGATCTTGTCAGATTATTTATTACTTTGATGTTTTTGTACTTGAGATAAAATATCAACTTTTTGATCGTATCAATAAATTAAAAAAAAACTTAAAAAGTCTTTTTTCTTAATTTATCTTCTCTTATTTTATACATATATAGGGACTCTTTAAATAGATTTGGAATAAAATAGAACTATAACAACTATCCTATTTGTTTGCCTATACAACGTATATATTTAAAATTGAAAAACTTTTATCTATACTCCTCTATTTTAGGAGGAGTCTTATGCATTTTAATTGGTCTCATTAACCTGTATAGTCTGTCTTTTCTAATTATTTTTCTAAGAAATATTGATTTTTAAAAAACATAATTGCAAATATATTGCATTATATTATTTTAAAATTTTAAAATTAATTAAGAATATATTTCAGATATTATTTTATTATAGTTTTTCCTTTGCTCTTGGTTTTGATAATAAAAATATTTTTGTAATATTACCAAGTCTTTTTTTGTTCAATTCATTATAATTTTTTTATTTAATTTGGTTGCTTGACTACAATTGCTTGTTTATTTTTTTCATGTAATTAGATAAAAAAATGGTTTTAAAAAATAAGTTTATTAAATCATCTTGGATCCATGTCCTAAGTGGGGAGTTTAGCAATTCAACCCAAATTGATGTCTTTGTCTCAGTATTTAAAAACAAATATCATCTTGAAACTTTTTACTCAAACCATTTTTTTTATCATTCATCTAAATTGTGTTTGGAAATATTTTGTTATCATTCATCTAAATTGTGTTTAGACTTGCTAGGTTGACTGGATCATATTAGGTCAACACATGATTAGTACTTAAAAGTATATTTTTATCAAGGTTTTATATTATCATTTTGCACTTAAAAGATCAAAAACTTCTTACCTAAAGCATGTTTTATAATAACAAGTTTGATACCATAAGATGCCTTTAATTTATGATAAATATTCATCCTAAATACAAGCTTATCATATAAATGAAAGAATTGATTGATAAATTGAAGTACTGAAATTGAAAGGACAAAAAGAAGGTAAAACTTAAAAAAGAGATGTTGGTTTAGTCTAAACTAGAACACTATTTGATAATTGGATTATAACTGGAGCTGTAAAACTTGGATTTAGGTTTGCTTTATATAGATGGAAAGCTAAAACATAAACCTAAAACTTTCATAGAAAGGCAAGACTCAATTCTATTATTTGGAAGTTCAAATCTTAGCAACAACGTAGAAGTCTGAATATGTCCTACAGCCCAAACATTGTTCAGTGTTTAGCCCATATCTTGAGTTTTAGAAGGCTAAATCACCTCAATTTTTTTTAAATGCCAAGATAATTTTCTAGAACTTTCATGATTTAAGTTTGTTCGAATTCTGACATTAGCAATAATGTTTTTGGCAGACAAGAAGATAAAGGGATTGTCACCAAGTCAAGAATTGGTCACCCACTCATTAATTAGTCATCAAATCAATAGTTTCTAATTTTGACATATAAAAGGAGATATTTTTCATGCATTTAAGCATCTTGGTTTTCATATCAAGTTTATTTTTTTGCTCTTTCATTATTATAATGTTTAAGTTTTGCTTATATTAATCTTTTCTTTATGTTCTCATTTCCTTTCCTTTACTTAATTAACTTTTATTTTATTTATATTCTTATCTTGTTTATTTATGTTTCTCTCTTTCATTATGTTTAGCTAAGTTTATTATGTCAATGTGAAAAAAGTTACACTAATGGTCTAAGAATAAGTATAATATAAATTCAACATGGATCTTAATGTTTGATACTAACTTATTTTATATTTGTTATTTTTTTCACTTTTAATACTTTACTTGTTAAATGGTTAATCTAGATTTATATTACATAACCCTTGGTACAACAAATACTTGGCACTTTCATAACTCAAAATATATAGTATAACCGACACCTGTATTATGAAAGAAACTTGATTTGTTGTTAACATAAGTTATAATCATGAATGTCTGAAAATATTTATAAGTATTAACATTATTCAAATAAGATAACTAATGTAATCATGTTAACAATTTATAATCCAATTAAAATCTTCTTTGTGTATGGTTTATAGTTAAATAAGAAGAGTTTATACTATACTTGTTTGAAATACCATTAGTGGATCCTCTAGCCTTGACATTTGTTTTTATTATTATTTGAACCTCATATTGATATTCCATCTTAAAGTTCCCATTAACTTCTTCTTCTTTATTATTATTATTATTATTGTTGTAGTTGTAGTTGTTGTTGTTGTTTATAATTTATACAATTAACCCCATGTGGTTCGATCCTGGTCTTGCCTGATTATTTATTTCTTCGACACTCCTGTACTTGGGAGAAGACATCAATCTTTTGGTCATACCAACACACATATAATTTAATTTAAAAAATCAATTATGAAAGGATTTGGCTCTAAGTTATCTGCATTTTGAGTCAGTGATTAAAATTTTTCTTGTTGATGAAAAATACATTAAAAAATCTTAAATATTCTTTTTTATTTTTCAAAGTATTTTGGTTTAACATGCATGTTAATTATCTAGTCTCTTACTCAATCCTGACTTAATCCCTAATCATACTGATCTTGATTAAGGACAATTGAACATGGTCTTTATTAGACTCCAAGATTTCTAGACTTAACCTTTGGGTTTTTAGACCCAACTTTGTCTCCTCTTATAATAGACTCAAACTTAACTTAAGCTCAATGCTTGATTAATCTTCATCGATTTAAATAGAAACCCACTTAACTTTATGAAAACTCAAAGTCAGGCCCAACCAGACCTTTAGCACTCCAAACCTTGTCCATATCCAATCCTTAAGTTGTTGTCAACCTTGATTTATAGACGTTTTGAATCTGATCTTAGCCCAACCCAAAGCACTTTGGACATAGACCTTACTCAACCCTTAATGCTTCAAACCTATAACCAACATGATCCTTCAGCATCCCAAACTTAGCTCTGAGTCGATCCTTAAGCATCACAAAACCAATCTCAAACTTTAAGTTCTTTGGACTTGTTCTTAACTTGACCTCAGAACCTTAGGCTTTACTTGATCTCGCGATGACTAGGCCTCGACCGAACCTAAGGGTTTAATAATTTTAATTGCATAAAGAATTCAATAACAAAACTTGTTAAGTGATAATTTCATTAGTCAAAACTGATTGGTTCGATCCAGTTATAATAACATTATATTTTATATTTAACTATATAATACAACAACCAAACAAAATTATTCTATGAGTCCTTAAATTTTATTAAAATGGCCTAAATATAGAAAATAAATGTTTGGATATAAGTTTATGATTTTATTAAGATAGGTTTCTTTTGTTGGTATGGGCCCTGAGGCCTATATGTAACCAAAAAGACAAATAAAAACAGAATTGTTAAAAAGAAATCCATAATAAGATGCATTTTTTAGGTAATTTAGGATAAATGGTTTGTTACTCTCAAAATAGTATCTTCAAAATAGTATCTTTACTTTCACACAAAGTGAAGGTCTTTATGTTAAAAATCATAGATCATATTTTTTTGTTTGAATTAGTGAGAAAAACTATTAATGAATTTCATTTATTTTTGAATAGGAAGAATTATTTATACCTAACAACCACTTCTAAAATACAATTACAATAATTGTATAAGAATAAAAATTAAAGCAACCTTTTTTAAATATTTTGAGAATTATAAGGATTTTTTTTAATGAGTACATTAATCTTAAATAACATACTTTTATCTTGTCGCGCTTCTGAAACGTGTTATTTACTAAATGTCACAATTCCCAAACATGATAAGATAGTTTTCATATTTTAGAAAAGCAAAAATTAAACATGTCATGCTTTAAAAGCATGATAACTTCACATGTTTTGGATTAGAAGCATGATATATTGTGAAATTTAAACCCTCAATGAATTGAAGAACACAATAAATGTAGTAGCTCTGTCACTCAAAACCAACATTCCTAGATCTTACCTCTCTAAAACACCACTAATCACTTTTTTTATTCCTTAAAATACCCAAAAATCAAACTCATCTTAGTATCTAAGTATGCTTGAATGTTTTTCCTCTTCAAAATTCATCGTTGTCATTGTTGCCTCTACTTCCACCATCGCAATCCTTTTTTTAGTCTTATAAGCAAGGTAAACATACTACATTGCTATGGATTTGAGTTTTTTTTAGTTGAAATGAGTTTATTTTTTAGGGTTTAGGTTGAATTTAGAGTTTATTGAGTTAATGATAAATTAGCCATGAATACCATCGATTAATATTGATTTGATATAGTTGAACATGAAAATGAGATAAATTAGTTACAAATTAATTATTTTAATTAATTATATGTTGCGTTGAATCTTGGATAAGTAGTTGAATTTGAGATTTTGTATGTATTGTTAGAATCGACAAATAGTGCTATCAATTATGCTTGATGAATTCATGTAATAAAGTATGAATTTGGTAGGATTATGATGAATTACATGTTGCGTTGAATTATGGATAAGTTGTTGAATTTGGTATTTTCTTTAAGTTGTTTTAATTTGCTATAAATATAGGTTAATTTAATGGAATTGAGCATGAAAATATCAATTAGATTTGATATCATCAAATTATGTTTAATTTTGGTCAAGTATGCTTTTGTATTAAATTTTGGGAATTTGTTTGAAGTTTTTTATTAATTTTGGTAATTAAAGTTGGAGTAACGCAATTTAGTTAAAATACATTATGATATTCCTTTAAAATATATTAAACTTATATAATTTCACATTATACATGGGTACTCTTACATAGGATATCGCGCACGTGAGATGACAAATCTTCTTCTCATGTTGAGCTGCCATATTATGATGATGGCATTCCTAAAAAGCATGATTATTTTTGTAGAAAGTTTGAGTTACGGTACATGTCTATTGGGCCCATTAACACTTATGTCTTGTAATTACTAGATAGACACTGATTATAGATTTTTTTTTTTAGAATTGTAAGAATATTTAATTTTAATAAATATTTTCATTACTTAACAATAAATGTAGTATATATTTATGTAATTATATTTTAAATTGTTATGCATGAAGAGACTAATATATATAAACAGATGAAACAACATAAGCGAGTTCAACCATATATGTTCCAGAATTTGTTTTTTATACATTAGTTATCTATAACACATCAAGATTGACAATGACTTAATCCATGCACTAACTGAGGATGAAGATATGAGACATACACATTCCATTTTAGACATAAGAAGATGAGACCAACACTATAAGATGTTGTAGTTTTGCTTGAACTTTCTATTGATGGATAGGAAGACATATTTATTGGCGTGTATAATTGGATTGTGTTATGTGAGAATGCATTTAGATTAGTACCCTTTCTTTTGAATTGAAAAGGGTAGTATACATTTTAAATGAGTTGAGAAGACATTTAACACACCATCAGATGATTTTAACAAAGAGGTCTTATGGAGATATCCATTAAATTATGATTTCAATATATTGATTATTTGTTAAGTATATGTAAATTAATATGATAATTTTAATGTGTTATGTATATATTTTAGACATTCACCACACCACCAGATGATTTTAACGAAAAGGTCTTAAGGAGGTATCTATTAAATTATGATTTCAATATATTAATTATTTTTAAGTATATGTGAATTAATATAATAATTTTAATATGTTATACAGGTATGTTAGAGCATTTACACTTTATCTATTTGATAGTGTATTAATCACAGACCTTACGATGAGACATGTGCCTTTAATTTATTTAACATTTCTAGATGATCTTGATGTCATTATCATATATAGCCAGGGGATATGTTTTTTTAGTATGCTTGTTTAGACATCTATGTCTTGCATACATAAAGAAAGTCAAATATGTTAAGGGTGTTTACTACTTCAAAAAGTGTGAATCGAAGAAAGTAAACTTTTGATAATGCCATGACAAAGGATGAAGCCACTTGGATAGGATTAGGAGTAAAATGCATTTGTGTTATTGCTGAGTACAGATCATCTAGTAGACGACATAAAAATTGATAAATAAATGAGTTATATTAACATATTTTAGAATTTCAATTACTAGAAAGTTGTATTATTTAAGTATTTGATATTCCTTTTGCAAACATGTATGTTTGTTTATTTCCATTCATAAGTCTATTTATGATTATAAAATGTAAAAACTTATTATGTTTAGATATTTTGGTTCTTTACAGGTATTTTTAAGTAGGATAAGATTTTAGATATGAATAAAATTAAAAAAAAATTCTAAGTAAGAGAAACTCTGCTCAAATTTTGTTCAAATCAGAAAATTTGTTACTATCTAAAATTATTAAATAAATTAAATATAAGATTAACAAACTAAATAATAAATTTAACAATAACCATTTTTGTTAGATTTAGTTGTAGAGAAAATTTGTTGCTGTAATTTTTATGAAATGGTTGAGATGACTAGTGAAATTGAATTGTTGTCTTGGTTAAAAAACACAACACTAATTATATATTACATTTCTAAATCGTGATATTATTTCATCAAAAAATTTGATGCTTTATTAATTCACTATTTTCTTTTATTTCTCTACTAATTGCCCAATTTATCCAATTATAGACGTGTAGCCTGCTTTCTTTGTTTCTCTTTGTTTATTTGAACATTATAAGAAATGAGTAGAATCATCATAAATACCAAACCCCGTCTAAAATTCTGTATGAATAAATTGAGGTATAGCTGATGTCATTTTCCATGGATATAGAATAGTAAAAGAAATGAGTAGAATCATCATAAATACCAAAGGAGGGCAAAAAATAATGATTTGTTTCCCTACATGGTTAATTAATATATATTATAGTTTTGCATAATTTAAAATTTTTAAACCGCGGCATGAAAAGCTAGCTACCATGGTGTCAAAACCACACATAATGAAGTTAAGTAATTAATGAAGTAAAGCAATGGTGTTACCAGATTTTTTTGCATTTGAACTTGAAGGTCACCTTTTATCTTTCCCATCACCTCACACTTTTCTTTTCTTTACACTCTTTTAGATGAAGATTGGGAACCAAATCATCCCAAGTAGATTCTGTAGCTTAGCTTTTCACTAACATGTAATCCAGGAGGATAGCTTGTTAGTACAATGCATGTGTGACGCTGGTGCCCGCTACCTGAATAAACTATACACGCCCTTGCTGGGAAATAAGATTTGTAAAGAAGAAAAGCCGCAAACTTTCTCCAGTAGTCAACTTGCCCTTGACTACGGTGATTCAATATTTTGCCACCCCTTCTTCTTTAACCCCAGCTCTCTAATGACCTAATGGTGGCCCCTGAAAATCGAATGAAGGGAATCTAATGATCATTGGCATGAAAAGGAATTTTAGCTAGGAAAGCATCCTCGAACGAGCAAGGTATTGTTGTTACATTTTATTTTAAAATATTTCCTATTTAAAAATACATGGTTACCCTGATTGAATTGAGTTTCTCAAGCAAATGCAAAGGATTAAAGAAAGCTAAATTAAATGTGATCAAGATGGAACCTGATCAATAAACGATTTCTCGGCCGAAACTAGATTTCTATCTCTGGATTTTAATGGCTCTAATATGCGGTAAAATGCCATTAACCTTTTCTTTTTATTTATATGAAGTACAGGAAGAAAACCAAAGGTACAAGCCAAAAGTTATGTAGCCTGTCGTTAGCATTGTAATTAGTTAATGGGTTAAGACCAGTCCAAGCCCTTGTGGGTTTCTGCTATCTTTGTTTCTCTTTGTTTTTTTGAACAATATAAGTGGGTACCCCATACGGATTTCAGGGCAGAGGGCACACTGCCACACTCACTAACTAGATTTTCTTTCACTAAAAAAAAAGGTCACTAATTTCATAATCATTAATTCATTATGGATTTCAGTGTGGAAAAGACTTGAATAGATATCATTGCAGTAGCAAAAAAATAAAAAAAAGGTAAATATCAGAGCACATGGTTTTGTTTCAGCTTGATGTGTCTGAAGACGCATTATGCAAGACTGACCCCTTTTATTTACGTGGGGAAAAGCAACAAGGCTGCTTTTGTATGTCAGAAAAGGGGTTGAGGAACCCATGAAAACTGGGTTGCAGAGATGCAGAAGAAGATGGGTAGAGGAAGATACCTCACAGATCATGGTTGCTTCACGCTTGGGTCCATTGTATTTCTCTTGTCTCTTGCCTACCAAACAATGGCAGTCTGGCATAAATAATATATAACAATATGAAACTAGCATATTCTGAATTTCTTATATTCTATTATGATTATAAATATTAACCAAAACTAATTCCCTTTGAACAAATAGTATTCATACATACTTAAAGCTATTGCTCAGTGTAACGATATATGACAAATTTGTTCTTTCCATAAAAAATTATTCAACTGGTTATTTGGGATAATTAATTCTTTTCACAAGATTCATTAATTATTATCAAAATACTTAAATAATAAGACTTTCCATATTTTTAAAGTAAAGTGAAACAACTAAAAACCTTAAGAGAAAAAAAAAAAAACTTGCATTCAAGGGCTTTTTATTATTTTCACATTGATTTTTTTTTTTTTTTTACAATCAAGATAATTAAGGTGCAATGTGGTGTTTAGATAAATGGCTAGCACTTATTCCCTTTAAGTGGCGTATGCGACTCCTCTTAAAGTAAAAAAAAAAATTATTTATCATTATATCATTGGAAACATCATGCTGAGATCATTTTGTCAGAATTGACGTATGGTAGTGTTGGAGTTGGCATATAGTGTTGTTTGAAATTAAAACTAGTGTACAAAGATTTTTCTTTTTTTTTTAAATTGGTTTTTTTTTTTCACAGTCAAAATAATTAAGGGGCAATTTGGTATTTGAATAAATGGCTAGCACTCGTTCCCTTCAAGTAGCGTGTGTAACTCCTCTTAGAGTAAAAAAAAAAAAATATCTTTCATTTTGTCGTTGGAAACATCACGCTGAAATCATCCTATCAGAATTGACGTATGGTCATGTTGGAGTTGGCGTATAGTGGTGTTTGAAATTAAAACTAGTGTACAAGGACTTTTTCTTATTTTCACATTGGTTTTTTTTACAATCAAAATAATTAAAGGATAATTTGGTATTTGGATAAATGGCTAGCACTTGTTCCCTTCAAGTTTCTCGTGCGACTCCTCTTAGAGTAAAAAAAATATATATATCTATCATTGTGTCATTGAAAACATCACGTTGAGATCATCTTGTTGGAATGACATATAGTGGTGTTTGAGTGGTGGTGTGATGTTGTGACTTTCTTTTCTTCTCCTCTCACTTTTCTCTTTTTTTCTTTTGAAAATCATGATGATCATGCAAAGTTTTAGAATTGCCCTTTTAATTATTATGATTTTAATTTTGATTATGATTTTTTGATTTTAATTTTTGTTCTTGATCTTTTTGTAAAATTTTAATTTGTTTTCAATTTCATTCTTCAATTATGATATGTGATATGTTATGTTTTCAATTTAGTCCTTATTCTTTTGGTTGTTGTTTTTTAGTCCTTTTGTCAGATTATTTTGTTCTTTTCAATTTCACTCTTCAAACAAAAAATTAATTTTTCTTTGGTGATATGTTGTGTTTTCCAATTTAATCCTTATTATTTTGATTATTTCAAATTAATTTTTCTTTTCAATCCCATTCTTCAATAAAATTTAGTAGTTGTCCTCTAATTTATTTTCTTATTTCAATTTTGATCTTTATTCTTTTAATTGTTATTTTTGGTTTTGGATCATTTTATGAAATTGAATTTTATTTCCAATCTCATCCTTCATGTTTTTTTCTTTTCAAATTGGGGTTTCTAGTCTAATGATTTAGGTCACAAGTTTAAAAAATTAATGCAAATTGACATTGTTTTTTTTTTTTTTTGCTTTTGAATAAATCTTGTCAATTTCAATATTTCATTCTTTTTCATCACTTTGTTTTATATATTTTTCAAGTTAAGTTATAAATAATTAAAAAGAAAATGAAAAGGAAGAATAAAAAATAGAACTAAGAAAAAAAGTAAAAGTAATAAAAAGAGGGAAAATATAGTTAAAAATTAGGATAAATAATTGAGTTTAAAAAGCCAAGGATTAAGTTGAAGGAGGTGAAAAAATCAGGAATAATTTGGGATGCTATGGAGGATATAATTAAAAAAAAAGGGGTTTGGTTTGGCTAAAATCAAATGAATTGAGGGACCAAGGATGAATTTATAATAAATGGTCAAACTCAAGGGTTCAAGTAATTTAACCAGGGATGAAATTGAAAGAAAAATGAAATTTATGGAAAAATTAACAAAAAATAAACAGTTGTAGAAACCAAAGATTAAATTGAAAAAAGTGAAAAAATGAAAGGGTTCATTTAAATCATTTAGAGTGAAATTGAAAAGAAAAATAAAAAGTTAAAACCCTAATTGAATGAAAATTAAAAAATCAAAAGAGGAAGGACTACAATTTTTTTAAAAACGTACAGAAATCAAAGGCCAATTTGAATTCCCAACCTTTCCCTATAACGATGTTGTTTTTTATAAAATAAAATAAAATTAAAAAAATAAGAAGTAAACATCACCCTTTTTTTAAATTTCTTTCCCAGATGAAATTCCATAATTTTAGCCTTAAAAATCCAACAATAATTGATTTATTATCAAAATTCAATCCTATAATTTAATCACGGGATTTTGGCCCAAAAAATCTAGCAATCTTTGATTGATTCTCAGAATTAATTAAATCCCATGATTCTAGCCATTCTCACACCTATAAATAGCATAGATTAGGAGACAAGAAAAGAAGCATAAAGTTTTCTGTAGGTATACGAGAAGCTTTCATTACCAAAGAAACCAACAGTCTCTAGTGATCTCTAAAAAAGGTATGTTCCTTTGATTCTATCACTTACATGAATGACTTTTCTTTTATTTGATTTTGTTTGATTCCTGTAGTTATATATAGAGTTGTATTAAATCTTACTTCCAGTGGCAGATTTATTATCTAAATTATAAGTCTCTTGGGGTTCCAAGTCGCGTGCAATGATTTGTAGATATGAAATGCATGCATGAATTATTAAGTAGATGAGAGTTCAAACCTTTAAAATTGTGTTTTCAATAAATAAATTCAAGGCTTTTTTATTTAGAAATATAAGAATTACAACTTATAATATTTCATTAATGAGATCCCAATCTAAAGGATCAAAGTCGAATATTATTTTAATTATTTTATGTATTTTTTAATTTTAGAAACTAATATAGACTTAATAGTTTTTATAAAAAAATAAAAAAATAAATTTTAAATTATATTGGCAAAGCTTTCATCAAGATTTCATTAAAATCAATAATATTTTAATTTAATAAATCAACGAGTTTCTTATTTATAAGAATACATGTTCAAAAACCCATAAAAAAACTAAATCAGTAAATCTTCTAGTTCTATAGGGATTGATATTGAATTTTTCACTAAAAATAAAATAAAATAAATTGTAAATAAAATTTGAAAATAATTAGAATATTTCATTAAAATTAAGAAGATAAATAAATTTATGAACAACACACATAATAACTTTTTATTTAAAAAGATATAATAAGGATGACGTCATTTTTTAAAGTATAACTAATTTCTTAGCTGAATTTTTATAATCAGTTTTAATATCTAAGATTCTTAATTTCTTCTTATTATCGAGTGTGAATCTAAATTATATATATATATATATATATATATATATATATATATATTCCTGTTATATTTCAAAAAATCATATTTATGTTCAACTGTGACAAAATGGCATGAGAAATTTTTTATAAGAATGCTTTAAAGTAGAAATAGGTTAAAAATGAGTTTTTGGTTGCAAATAAATTCATCCCTATTTCTCAACCCACTTTCTGGTGGGTGAAAAATTGAGAAGTAGAGAGCACATCATTAGTTCAAGAGTTAAAGCCCAGATCTTTAGTCCTAGTGATTGGCCTATTCTATTTTTTTTTCCTTCAATTTTTGTTTAGATTTTCATTGAAATGCATTAAGAATAATAATAAAAAAAACCTTAACACGATATTGACATCACTTTTCAATTATGCCTTGGTTCTTAAATTTATAGGGGTGTTGACAATTTTTTTTCGAATTGTTGTGTACCTTATATGTAAAAATAAGAGATAAAAGATTGTTCATAGATATTTAATTGAAAAAAATATTGCTTTTCTTTAACTTTTTTTAATATATATTTTGATATCATTTTATCACATTTATTTTTTTTTCCTTCAAAAACACATTGCATATTGAGACATTGCCTTAATTTTATTTTTAAACTTGTTTTAGGTCATAATCAGTTTGTAATTTAAAAAACATTTTTTTAAACAAATAATTAAGAGATAATTCAATAAAAAAATAAATTTTAGGTTAAAAAATACATTTTTATTTTATTAATTATTTTTCCTATGAATTTTTATTTTTATAATTAATAGGTTAAATAGAAAAATAGATTTCAAGAAAAGAAAATTATTAAATTTTGTTATTATTATGGTTTAAATCACAAGTTGAACAAGGAAACTCTATTATCTTGTTTAATTTAATATATTATTATTTTAATATTTATTTATAAAGGAAAGTATTGAATTGAGAATATTTTAATTTTTTTTTCTCTTAAAAAAATCAAATGAGATTTTAATTGTATCAGCAAAGTTGAGATTTGATTGCACCATGTTGCGTCGATTCTTACCCAGTTTGCTCTCAAACCGAGCTTATGTACGATGAGGAGTCATTATGTTGACTTGAAAACCTCTGCGGCAGCTGGCGAGCTGAAGAGTTTTGTTGAAAACCGGAGGCAAATATGTATCGTTAATTAAAGCTCCAGCACCCTAAAGTACAATGGGGAATTCAATACAATTACTAAAGTAGACATAAAGCCTAACAAGACTGATAGAAGGTCCGAGAAAAAGCACGAGGCAGGCCTGTCCATTTCAAGAAGATACGCTCGAGGTCCAAGTACAATATAACATCGCCGCATGGTTTAGTGTGGGTTTGATTTTACGAAAAATATTTTTTAATTAAAAATATATATTTTTTAAAATTAATTTTTTACATCAATAAATAAATATTAATTTAATTTTTTAAATGAAAAAAAATTTAAAAACAAGTTGAATTGGATCATCAAATGGAATATATAAATCTTCATCCAATGATATGAAAGGCGATGAATGCCCATATATTATATTTTGTATTATACATATTCAAAATAGAATCTAAAATAGCTATCCCAAATTCAAATTTGGACATATAAATTTTTTTAATATGGCCAATTTTGCATTAAGCAAACCAATAACCATACCTAATTTCAAACCTAACTTTTTACTTTTAAATTTTACCCAAATCCAAATTAAAACAAACCAAATACTATTTGGTCTAAAATTTTCCTACTCATTCAAGTTGATATTCTTTTTAAATTTATGTGAAATTGTCATCCCTACTCAACTGGGTGCTTGGTTTTCTACATAGGTGTCCAGTTTTTTCTTTTTTGACAAACGGGGCCTCGACAAGCTCTAGAGCCCCTTACACAAGTATGGTCGCAATACCATCGGTCACTAACAAGGTACGGAAGGGTTAAAAACAAAACAGTCTCATTTCCTAATTGTTAGCAAAAGCATCAGCAGATGCATTAGCCTCTCGGTACACAAGCCTTATGTCCACCATTTGAGAGGCAGATGTGCAGAAATGAGGCAACTCTCCGGTCTCCGTCATTTGAAAGGCTCCTTTATATAGGTGTCACTACACCACCTCTTCATTTGAGTTGTGCTTCCCCCTCCTAAAAGGCTACACATTAAAAACAGAAGTGTTTACTGAAGTCTTTTCTTTTTTAAAAAAACGAAGGTGGCATGAAATCTCACAAAAATAGGTAAAAATTAAAAAAAAAAAAGTGTTCGATTTAGACGCACCGTGTAACAAAGTCGAGCTGTAGATGGTTTGGCAACCTCAACTAGCACGAATCCAAAACAAACCAATAGGACGCCTCCTCTTGGGGATTTCTCTCGAATGTCAAGGCCGTCCTGATAGAATGATTTCACTCAAGTCGGAGCCCCACAGACAATTAAAGGAGAGATAATTGAAACTTGGAAAAACTGCCACTTCAACTCTCTCGAATGTTCTCCCACACGCCACACCCTCCAGTGAAGTGGAGGAAATACGAAAACCACTTTCTAGAAGGTAACGAAAAAACAAAACTTCGGTTTTTTCTCTGTAATCATAGTCTCTCAAATATGGATTGGTTCAATTAAGGTTTTAAAAAAAATATTTTTATTTCACATTATTTTTTTATGTTTATATATTATTTTAATGAATTAATTTTAAAAAATAAAAAATATATTGTTTTAATATTTTTAAATAAAAAACTTTAAAAAACATAAGAAAATCAGAAGGAATTATCTTGAGCTAGACGCCTCAACAAATCACCTCAAACAAATAATATAAAAAAAAAAAAGAGAGAGAGAAGAACACACAATACAATGAACATCCAAGTCCCAACCACCTATCCAAAACTCGACATATCTTTACTCTTCTGGTCAGTTACTCCATTATATCCCAACCACTTCTGATGACAAAAAACTTGAACATGTTCACAGTAAGCTAGCCCACCAACTGCATTATTAAATCATCTCAACCACCTCCTAAGATCGTTAGTTGAAGAAGGGGAAAGCTCACCACCAAAGCTATCCGTACAGCAAGAAGAATAGTTAGACTGTTGTTCTAGTCCACCTAAACGTGAACCGCACACGCTCTTGAAGCTTGGACTCCTTAGACCATGCCCGTAACCAGCACCGCCGTAAACTATACCGACATCACAAGGGTCGGGGGCTGGATACGAAAGCCGTTTTCTTGCAGACCCAGCCCGGTCTCGTTCTGGTGTTGATGGTCTTTGCCTTGGTGCACTCTGTGATCTCAATCTAGCCTTGGCAGACTCGGTTGCAGCCATGTAATTTGGCAATGTAGCATTACCATTACTACTAACACTAGCACCACCCCTGATTCCATGTTGATTCAAACTTCCATTGTAAAAATAATTGGACCTTAAACTTGGTGTTTGAGAGGAATTACAACTTCTATCTTCTCTTGCACATCGTGGACTAGCTGAACGAACCTGAAGAGGCCTAGTTTTTGATGGGGAGGGTGTGATAGGAGAGTGGTGGAGTGGAACAGTTTGATGAGCTCTATGGAGTGGAGAAGGAGCAGAGTGTGTCGCACCATTGTTTGATGAATTGGATCTCTGGTGTTGGTGATGTTGGTTTTGGTTTGTTCTTCTAAAATTAGGAACTAAATATGAATAAGGTTGCGAGGTGTCAATTTCTACAGTTTTGATGGGGTCTCTTTGATCAGTTGAAGCTCTTGCTCTGCTTCTATTATCCCATGGCTTTGCAGGCATCCATTGATCAAGCCATTGTGGTCTTTCTTTGAGCTCATCTTCATTGCCATTTGATGGGTTCCTGCCATTTCTCCATATCTTGGACATGGGTTTGAAAAAATTGAACCAATTAGCCATGAGCTATACTCCTAACAATTCAGAAAACAGGGGCAGAGAAAAGTGCAAGAAATGAACCTGCTGAGAGAAAGCTTGAGATAAGGTCTTTTCACGCTTGAACGCAGCTTCTTTCCTGCGTTGCAACATGGCCTTGACTTCCTCAATTGTGCGTGGCCGATCATCCCAATCATCTGCAATGCTACTGCTTTCTCTTGACTGTCAAAATTTGATTCAACGCTGAACTACATTAGACTCTTATAGCTTTAAAGTACAAAATCATAAGGTCATTAATCAGTAGAAAAACCGTTGTTATTGCTTTGAATTAAGTTCAAGCAAAGTATGACCAGATTGAAATGCTAACCAATGCTTAGAAAGAACAGAACAAATTACCATGGATTTTCTATCTGAAATGTCTTGAAGATATCGCGATTCAAGCACGCTATTGGTGTCACTAAATGCAGATTTCCTGCTGCCTTCATGTGAAAGTCTCACGCGTTGATCAAGCACCCGAGCCTGCACTCGAGCCAGAGCTTGCATGCATCGCAGGGTCATCTTGGCCCGTTTTCTCACTTTGTGTCCCCTTACTAAAGCTTGCAACTTCACCAGCCCTTTAAGTGCACGAAGAGCCCGCCTTGCCTACACACACCAGAAATTAACACACACCTTCTCATCTAATCACTAAAAATATTGATAATTCATGAATGACTTTTTCACTATTTGCAATGCAAGAGAGGAAAAGAAAAAAAGCATCTATTCCTATGTATGTGCAATATTCGGTTATTACCAGGTATCCTCTAAAAGCTGTTTGAATGACAATGGCAGCATAATGTTCTCTAGGATGATATGAAGGCCTAGTGAGCCAAGCCACCTCCGCCGCCTGGGCAGTGGCTACAGCAGCTTCAGTAGCAACTGCTACTGGAATTGCATGCCTTTGCTCAGCTGCCGACACATGGTCTGTTGGAGCACCCCCACCACCACCTGGGGATGCCCTAACATTTCCTGCCTTTGACAGGTTCTCTTGTGTCGCTGTTTCTTGATTCGGAGGTTTCCTAAATAACCATCTTCTCTTCCCTCTCTTCTGCAAGAAGAAAAGCCCACAAAAGGGCCAGCCATTACAACTCAAAAACAGATCGAGAAACAACGAGACATTAGTTTTCAATGGATAAAATTAAAAGAGGCGAAAAGAAAGGACCTTTTCTTCATCTTCGTCTTGTTCATGGCCAGCTCCAGAAGCCCTCTTGTCACTTTCTTTAGTTGGAGATCTGAACGCCCTTTTCACAGCAGTCAACCATGAACTACCTCCCTTCTTCCCCATCAGATTAAAGATAAGTAGGTTAAGTTATACCAAGCTGCTGCATTTACACCAACCTCTTCTAGAAAAACATTATATCATAAAGAGCCAGAAAATTGAGGTAAGGATGATGGGGTCTTTGCTTGCCTGATGCTAGCTTAGCATGTGTGTCGTCTTTCTGAGGGAAGTTGCTGGGCTGTGAGAATAATAAATTAACATCGATATAGAATGTAACGTGTGTACGTATTTATTAATTTGAACGTTTATATATATATATATATATATATATATATATTTTCATGTGAGGTTAAAATTAAGTTGGTGTATTTTTGTGGCATGAAAATGGTGGAGACAGTAACGGTTGTGTCAGTGTGTCCGTCAACGTTAAATTGTTCCATCCATGGACTGATTCAGACACAAACACAAATATAATTAAGTATCTAAGAGAACGTGGTGGTCAGGAACAGAGTGTTATCGAGAAGAACGTTGAAAGTACAGTGAGGGAGGGAGTGCAAGTTGAGGTGAGAGGGAGGGTGAATTGCATAGGGCACCAAAAACAGCTTTAATCGGGGGAACAAAGGTTCTTTCTTTTTCAATTTAAGTTTTTTTGAGTTTCACACACTTCCTATTTAAAAAAGAAAGGATAAAGTGACCTCGCATGGCATCACGTGAAAGCAGCAGCTGGTGAAAGATTATCAGATAGTCCAGGGACCACAGTTCAGTCAATAGGCAGGTGTTTTGGTTAGCTCACGGTTTGGACAACCTTTCACTAAAATAAATGGTGATGACGCCCTCCCTGGAGGTTATTCTGCGGCTGCTGCTGCTGCTTCTTCATTTTTTTCCTCTTTTAATTTCGTTGTTTGTAATTGTTCTTGCTGTTACAAGGAAGCATTTCTTTTCTTTTTCACAACTCTATGAACTGGGACTTAAGAATGGCTTTCGATTGTATCATGACTGGTCAAGACTAGATTTGATTCCTCGGCCTCCAAATTATTGTCAGAGTTCAAGATTTTTATGTCCTTAGTGTTGGGTGAATCAATTACAAGCAGTGAATTACCCCCACTTATCGCTCAACATTAAAATACATTATATTGTCATTTCCAAAAATCATAACATATTGCTGGAACGTTATAGAACCAAAGGGTAAAACTATTTTATCCACTAAAATCTTTGGTGCTCGGGTTACCTAAACCTAAAATCTTCACCAATCCTGCTCAGTGCCTTATAGCTCAGAAGCTTTCAGATCAGGGTTGGAAATGCGCCCCTTCCCATGTTATTTCCATTTGATTTCCATATGATCAGAGGAAGACAGGGAAAGATCAACGTGTTCACAATTTATCCATAAAGTTATTGCAAGGGCCAGGCTTATGCGCTAGCCACAAAAAAGGAGGGGCTGGATCCCAGCTCCTTGTTTTATTGGGCTCGAGGACTGAGCCAATTCCATATCACCTTGACCTCCAAAAAAGCTTCGAACGCCTCCCAATCCTGAGAAGATGTAATTCGACAGGGCCACGTGCAAGCACAATGAAACAACGCGAATTTAGGCACCGTTTATTCTTAAAAGAAAAAAAAATTAAAACCATTTTTCTCACTTTTCAATGTTTAATAATACAAAAAACAGTTGAAAATGGAAAAAAATGCTTTACGGTGAAAGAAAAAACTTAGTTAAATGTTTTTTTCATCTTTTTTTTTCAAAAAAAACTTGCCAAAAATTAAAAAAAAATAAAATGACTAAATATTTTTTTTATTGAGATAGTTTATAATATTATATTTTTTTAATTTTATTTTTCTTCAACTTTTTATTTGTTATATTTTATTTATATTCTTTTAATTGTTATTTGTGTTATTTGAAATAATTATTTTTTTTAATTTTATCAACTTTTAATTTTTATGGTCAGATTTAACTTTTATTTTTTATTTGAAATAATTTATAAATTTAAATATATTTTTTAATTTCATTATTTTTTAATTTTTTTACTTATCAAATTTAGTTCTTGTTTTTGTAGTATACTTGAAAAAATATTAATAAGTTATTTTTTGTATTATTATTTACACTATTGACAAACATTAAAAATTATTTTTTATTTTTTTATAATAATTTCAAGCATTAAAAAAATCTATTTTTTTAAATTATATTTTTATAAAATAATTTTAAAAAATATTTTCGGATAAACACAGACAAACGGAACGTTACATCCACGTCCTTGTTTCTCTGGGCTCGTAGAAAATTCATATCTGCTGTTCTGAATAAGCTTTAACTGCTTCTCGCTAGAAAATGCGAGGGTGCTAACAGGCTACTGGAAGCACAAAAAACAAGAGGAGTTTGGATGCCACAACCCAGTTTCCTTGGATCCAACAAACGAAGCTTGGAAGGAAAAATGCTGGATTTTTAATTTGCCCAAGACCACAAAATCAACTCCCATGTCATGGTACCGCGGACAAAGTGCCCCCCCTCCGAAGTATGAACTTTACTCATCTGTCAACTTATAAATCAAAAGAGATAATAATTGCAATTTCCATAAAAATAATAATTCATTTTCTACTTTGAATGCTCGGAGAAAACCGACCATCAAAATGAGATCTCTTTTGCTACTGAATGCTACTAACAAATAAGTGCATCTTCATCCTTGGGGAAAACAGTTGAATCATAGGAAAAGTACCAGAAAACTCTGAGTTCAAGGTACAAGTGATGAAGCAAATCCCAGGATATTTCATTGATTCGTAGAAGCCACCCAGCTTCCTGGATTGAGCTCGGAGAAAACACTCCTGATATCCTCCAATACCTCTTCATCTGATCATGGGCATTAATCCAAGGAAATAGATAGACTCTGCAGATTATCCTTCAAAACATCAAAGACGAAATCAAGTTATAAGGAAATAAGTTTCAACAATCATCCGAATCTTGTTGACATTGTTGGGAAACTATGAACAAATAACCGGATATCAATTTACTCAGATCAATTCACAATTCACAAATTTTAATTTTTTTTTCTTTTTATACAATCAAAATCAAGATCAAACAATCAATAAATATAAAATAACAATCATATAAATCAATACCAAGATTTTTACGTGCAAAACCTGATACGAAAAAAACTACAGGACTGTAATCCACGTAAAAACTTCCACTATAAAAAAATAATGGATTCATAATTGTTCTTCCTTCAATTCAACTAAGGGCTACAACATACATATCATCAAGAACAATCTATTCCTGGAATATAACAAAATTAAAGAGAGAAATGTTTGAGAAAAGCTCACAACACTGACAGCCCTATTTTCTATCAGACCAACCAGCTTCCATATAAACAAGCTTCGATCTAACCATTCAGAATGAAGAGTAATGTATTTAAAAGTTGCTGTCAAAATCTTAGCCCGATCTAACAGTAAACGAGCTGGGAATCAAAGAATGAAGACAAAGAGTATAACTGCCTCTTCTTCCTCCATTTTTCTATTCTCTCTTCTATTTTCTCTCTTTTAAATATGTTATGAATAGTGAGCATTGCATTTTTAATTTCAAGAAACATTTATGCTGTTGTCTATTGACAATTAACGTGGTGATCTCACTATCACATGGTGTGGAATCAGACACAATAAATCTCCCCCTCGCGCACCATGTGAGGAATTCGTCATACTGGCAATCAACATGTAAGATTCAATTTAGGAGGCTCTACCAAGCCTGCTTCCCTTCTGCAAAATTCAAACTTCTCTCTCGGTAGAGGTTTGGTCACCATGTCTGACACATTGTTACCGGTATGGATTTTCTCAACAACAAATGACTTCATCTCCATGACATCTCGAATCTATTGATATCTAACCTCAATGTGCTTTGATCGAGAGTGAAAAATAAGATACTTACTGAGATGGATTGCACTTTGACTATCATAGTACAACACAAAGTTCTCTTGAACTAGGCTAAGTTCATGTAAGAACTTTTTTCATCCATAACAACTTTTTGCCCCCTTTAGTAAGAGTAATGTATTCAGCCTCTGTAGTGGATAATGCAACATATTTTTGCAACTTTGATTGCCATAAGACTGCTCCCCCTACAAACTTCATCAAGTATCCTAATATGGACTTTCTAGAATCAACATCACCAGCTATATCTGCATCTGTGTATCCATCCAACACAGGTTTATTATTACCAAAACATAAACTGAAACTAGAAGTACCTTTGAGATACCTGAGTATCCATTTCATTGCTGACCAATGTTCTTTACCAGGATTGGAGAGGAACCGACTAACCACACCAAGATGAGCTATATCCGGCCTTGTGCAAACCATGACATACATCAAGCTACCAACTGTGGACGAATAAGGAACCTTTTCCATCTCATCTCTTTCTTTATTACTTGAAGGACACTGCTTAGAACTTAGTTTAAAGTGACCTGCAAGTGGAGAACAAACAGGTTTGGAGTTGTTCATGTTGAATCTTTCAAGTACCTTTTGAACATATCTCTCTTGAAATACCTAAAGTTTCTCCTTCTTCCTATCACGTGTGATCTTCATGCCAAGAATCTTTTTTGTTGTTTCTAAGTCTTTCATTGCAAAAGACTTGCTTAACTCTTTCTTTAAAATCTGAATCTCCTTAGCATCATAGCCAACAATCAACATATTATCCACATATAACAAGAGAATAATAAAGTTTTCATATGAAAATATTTTGATAAATATACAATTATCAGAAGTGGTCTTGTCATAACCATGATCCACCATGAAAGAATCAAACTTCTTGTACTATTTTCTTGGAGCTTGCTTTAACCTATATAGGCTCCTTTTCAACTTGCAAGCTAACTGCTCTTTGCCTTTTACTTCAAACTCTTCAGGTTGCTCTATGTAGATCTCTTTATCTAAATCACCATGGAGAAAGGCAGTTTTCACATTAAGTTGTTCAACTTCAAGATTCAAACTAGCAGTGAAACCAAGTGCAACTCGAATTGAAAACATCTTGACCATTGGTGAAAAGATTTCTTCAAAATCAACACCCTTTTTTTTTTACTGAAACCTTTCACAACCAATCTTGCTTTATACCTTGGCTGCGAGCAATGTTCATCAATTTTCAACCTAAACACCCATTTATTCTTGAGTGCTCTCTTACTTTTAGGAAGCTTCAGTAACTCAAAAGTATGGTTTTCATGTAAGGATTTCATCTCTTCTTGCATTGCTTTCAACTACTCACTTTTTTTCTCATGTGATATAGCTTCAGCAAAGCATTCTGGCTCTTCCCCATCAGTAACCAGCACATACTCATGAGGAGAATATCTGGTGGAAGGTTGGCTAGGTCTAGTTGACCTCCTGAATTGTGGCTCATATAGAACTTTTTGCATAACATGTTTAAGAATAACATCAATATCATCATTAATTGATTTAGGATCACCAACTAATTGCTCAATAAAAAAACCATCATTTTACAAATCTCCCCCATGATTAGCAGTCATCAAAGGTAACTGTGGAGTAAGTCTTGGATTTGAATTAGATGGAATAAAAGTAGTAGACTCTGTTTTCTCCTTCTGTTTAAAGTCTTCAATGGTTTGATCTTCAAAAAAGATAACATCTCTACTTTTAACAATTTTCTTCCACTTTGGATCCTATAACCTATAGCCAAACTCGTCCTCTTCAGAGCCCAAGAAAATACATTGTTTTATCCTGTTGTCAAGCTTAGACTTTTCATCTCTAGCAACATGTACAAATGCTCTACATCCAAACACTTTTAAGTATGCATAAGAGATATCCTTTTCTTTCTGAACTCTATCTAGAACATCAAAATCAAGAGAAACTGATGGAGAAAGGTTGATTATGACAATTGCAATCTTCATTGCCTCACCTTAAAAGGACTTAGGCAGCTTTACATGAAAGAGCATACTTCTAATTCTTTCAATAATGGTTCTATTCATTCTCTAAGTCACGCCATTCTGTTGTGGAGTCTTAAGAACTGTCTTCTCCAACTTAATACCATATTCCCTGCAGTACTTCTTAAAAGGACCCCTATATTCACCACCATTGTCAGCTCGAATACATTTCACCTTTCTACCAGTTTCTCTTTCAACTCTGGCATAGAAATCCTTAAAGGCATCAAGTACCTGATCTTTGGATTTCAAACAAATGGCCTAAATTTTCCTAGATTGATAATCAATGAAATTAACAAAGTACAATGCACCCCTAAGAGACTTATTAATCATAAAGCAAATATCAGTATGAACTAAATTAAGAACATGTGATCTTCTATGTGAAGATGATCTTCGAAACGCAACTCTATGTTGTTTACTAATTAAACAATGAGTACATGTGTTCAAGTTCATACCTCTTAATGGAAGGTAGTTCTTCTTGGCAAGGATGCTAAGACCTTTCTCACTCAAATGTTCAAGCCTAGAGCAATCTTTAATTGCATTCACCTCTTTTTTTATCACCTTGGCTTGTGACATGTAGAGACCCATCCTTTTCTCTTTAGCAACAATTAAGGAATTTCTGGAGAGCTTTCATTTACCATCTCCAAAGTAATTGTGATAGCTTTTTTCATCAAGAGTACCTATAGACATCAAGTGTAGGCGCATATCAGGCACATGCCTAACATCTTTGAGTAGCAACTTGTACCTAGTATTAGTTTCCAACCAAATATCTCCAATGCCCACAAAAATAACTATCCCTTGATTTCCCATCCTAACTTGACCAAAGTCACCAGCAATGTAGGATGTGTAAAAATCACGTCAGGGTGTAACATGGTAAGAAGCTGCTGAATCTGCAACCTGGTTGGTATCCTGACATGCAAGATTAACACAATCATTATCACAAATAATGGCAACATCACCATCAAATACAACTGCAGCTGTATCATTCTCTTCATTCTTATTTTCATCTTTACCCTTTTTATCTCTTTTATACTTTCTACAATCTTTTTGAATATGTCTAGGCTTGTCACAATAATAATATTTAATTCCCTTTTTTGACTGAGATCTTCCTTTTGTCTTTCATTTGCCTTTTCTATTGCTGAATTCTTTATCTTACTTGCTGTTTGAGAACCTACTTTGACTTCTCTCTCGATTTTCTGTAACAAATACATGAGACTCGGAAGTGTTTGTCCTTTTCCTCCTCTTCTCTTTATTGAGGATATTATCTTTTACTGTTTTCAAAGTGATCTTTCCATTCGGAGTAGAATTGCTAAGTGACACCATCAAAGTCTCTCAACTATCCGATAATGGACTCAATAGGATTAATGTTTGTATCTCATCGGCTAACTCAAGATTCATCAATGACAGCTGATTTAAGAACCCTTGGAATTCATTTATATGCACTGAAGTATTTTCACCATCTCTATACTTCAAATTCGATCTCTAATTACAACAATCTTGTTTTGTGCACTCTCCTTGGCAAAGATTTCTTTTAACATCTTTCAAATTATATGGCAGTCATGTTCTTGAGAAATATAATTAATGGACTTAGAAGATACCCATTTTTAACATAAGCAGTTGCCTTTCTATTAAGCCCATTCTATTTTGTCTCATCCATCTCATTAGGCTTTTTTCCTTTACACTCAAGCAACAAAGCCAGATCATTGCAATATAAATGATCCTCCATCATTGTTTTTCATAGAAAATAATTAGAGAAAGTGAGCTTTATTATGCCCGAATCTTCCTTTTCCATTTTAACTGCACAAAAATTCAATTTACACAACCAGTGTTTGATACCATTTTGTTGGGAAAACTAGGAACAAATAACCAGACACCAATCTACTTGGATCAATTTACAGCTCATAAGTTTCAATTCTTTTCCCTCTTTATGCAATCAAAATCAAGATCAAACAATAAACAAATATAAAACAATAATCACACAAATTAATACCAAGATTTTTACGTGGAAAACTCGATACAGGAAAAATCACGGAACCATAATCCACTTAAAAACTTCTACTATCAATAAATAATGGGTTCACAACTGTTCTTCCTTAGATTCAACTAAGGGCTACAATATACATATCATCTAGAATAACCTATTCTTGGAATATAACAAGATTAAAGAGAGAAATGTTTGAGAAAAGCTCACAACAGTGATAACTCTATTTTCTATCAAAACAACCAGCGTCCACACCAACAATCTTCGATCCAACTGTTCAGAATGAAGAGTAATGTGTCTAAAAGATGTTATCAAAATCTTAGCTCGATCTAACGGTGAACGAGCTGAGAATCAAAGAATGAAGACAGAGAGTACAATTGCCTCTTTTTCCTCCCTTTTTCTTTTCTCTCTTCTAGTTTCTCTCTTTCACATCTGTTATGAATAGTGAGCATTACGTTTTCAATTTCAAGAGACAGCTATGCTGCTGTCTTTTGACAATTAATGTGGTGGTCCCATCATCATATGGTATGGGACCACACACAATAGATATTTCTGACTTGACAGATAAATGACCTTAACAATCAACAATCCCATCTTGCAACATAGATATAACTAGTTAGCTGTCGCAGGCAACTTTTCTATTCGGCTCAAGAGGCCAACATGGGAGCCAATTAACTAGGCTTTTAGCTCGTGTTCGGTTTCAAATTAAACTTAATAGGGTTAGACCAGTTAATCTAGCTAACGAATCAAGAACTTGGTTGAACCTATTAGAATTCCATTTGATTTCAAAACAAATCCTCAATAGATGTTGATTTAACATTTTTTGTATTCAAAAACACTAAAACGGTAATGTTTTAAATTGTCATAGGATAACCCATAATATAAGTTATGATTCTATCAAAGTTCAATAACTTTATTTTATAAAATTTATTTTTTATTTGATTATATAATAATAAAAAATAAAACTAGAAATAAAATGGAAAAGGAAAAAAATATTTTTTTAATTACATCGAGCCTTTTTTTTTCATTTTAACTATAGAAGACTTAATGTTTTTTCATAATAAATGTCTATTATAATTCTTGTATTTTTTATTAGCTAAAAACAATATGAGTACCAGCATAGGTCATTGAATAAAAAGCAATAAGAAAAGAAACTTTTTTTTTCAATTGGAGAGGTAACAAGTCTTTTAGTTTAATCTTGTCTATAGAGATAAATGACAAGCCTTTTGGTTTAGTTTCCGCCATTTTCTTTCTTTCTTTTTTCTAATAAACATAATGAGAAGTTTAATATATCAATTTTCATTCTTAAAATATCTTTAAATTAGTTCAAAAACTCAAAATTAAACAAAAAATTAAGTATCAATTCAGGTTGAAGCATTTCTCAACACGAAGAGCACGATGATTCATCTGATCCGAAAGGAAAATTAGCAGGCTTTAACTCATCCAGACATAACAGTAAAAGGCGAAATGGAAAGAGAAATTTGAGGGGCCGAAACAAATGACGAACCAAAGTCAAAAAAGAAGAAGGTACCTCTAATCTGCACTGTTTCGTCCACAATGCAAATGAGTGTTAGTAACAGCAAATGAAACAGTTTTAGTAGTTTACTGGTTAATATTCATAGGGAAATCATATTTAATTAAGCAGATAATTCAACTGTGAGTCGACGTTGTAAGATTCTAATCTTACACTGTTCTCAAATGTGGTAAGATTTTCTTCAACACGCGGGAACCCATTAATGACAAATTTCTTTTCTCACTTTGCTGCATTGCCCGTTGAAGCAGCTCCATGGTTATTTCGAAAGGGAGAATGTTTCCTCCTATCCTGTCATTTTTCTGCTGCAGCAGTGATAAGAGTGGAATACTATGAACACAGAATGGCGCAGAGAAAGCACACATCTACTACAAGTGCAGCCAAATACGTTGTGGCCGGCAAAGTAATAGCAGTCATAAGAATGAAAATTAAAACAATAATGGCATTGTGAAGATAATAATGAACAATAACAGCCTAATCCTCAGAGAGACAGAAAGCAAAAATATGGTAAATGCCAACCCATTTTCAGATCCAGACATGCTTCCAAAAGTTCCCCAGCACAAAGATGTGTAAACCCATAGTGTTCGACGATTTTGAGACACGGATACCCCTTTCAGCTGGCTGTCACCTGCCAAAGCATGGTCAAAATCATGAAATTCAATGAATAGTGGCAGAATGACTGTTAGCTGACAAAGTATACACAACAGAAAGAAGTCATCAATCATATGGATGTAGAAATCCAAATTATTCATCACTGGATTACCAGTTCTTTGTTGCTTCATTCTCTTTTCGTTTCTTTTTCCGTATGATATGAACAAGGCTACCACTGTAACAACATATTCATTACTGGTTCATAGGCGTCAAGAGTCTCGAAAGTTTAAAAATCGAATAATACAGGGATCCAAATCAATCCCTCTACTGTCCACGTTCATGCTTCATAGCGTTAAAGCAACTCCAAAGCAAATCGTTGAAGGAACTCTTAACTTTCTAATCATTCTGGCATCAGAAAGGGTATGAGAACAACCATCATATCCTGTTGCTTTAATTCCAAACTCTTTAACCATGGTTAGAATTCACCATCTCTAACTACGATGCTTAGAGATTTCTTTTCCCACCAATTTACTACTAAAACCATGTTTTCATCCTACAAGTTGAAAAGGAGATCTGACCTGTAAACACAGGAATCTACTGTTACTAAGCAAAATCCAGGATATCTCGTTAATTCATTGAACCCACCCTGGTTACTGTTTTGAGCTTGGAAAAAACACTCTTTACATCCTCAAACACCTTATCAGTTGATCTTTGATCGTCAATCTAAAACAGCAAATACAAACATTAACAACCATATCGATAGAAAAGGAATCAAATCAGGTATGGAGACGATCCTTAACGTGTAAAATACCTGAAAGTACCGGAAGGCAAACAAATTTCAGGAATCGAATGAATGATTTTTATGGAGGTAACTTAGCATCTGATCAATTAAATTATACCATTTAAAGTTGATGTACATGATACTATGAAATGATTTTTAAAAAAATATATTAGAATATTTTTATAAATATTTTTTATTTATTTTTTATGTTAGTACAATTTAAGTTCTTAAGACAACAAGACAAACAAAGCAGTGATTAATTACGGGCAAGATTGTTTCAAAATAGACTTTAAGTCGCTTTCTTAAGATATCTATGTTATCATCCACCCTTCCCTTTGAAAACAAGAAAGTAATTTAGGACTATCCGATAATTTTAGTACTGTGAGATTAATAGAAGCATATAAAAACTTAAACATTCATATTAATAAAAATAAAAAAAAAATCATGAAAAGACGCGCACAGGAAGTGATTCATCAACGAGAATGTGCACCAAACTAACCTGGTTTCTGTTCAGAGTACATTTTGTCAACTCTCTTAAGGACAATCGAAAAATAGTACAAATCCCGGTTCGATTTTCATCTTCAGAATGATTACAGAAACGAAAAAATTGCAAGATTTCCTACCAAAAAATGGTATAGGAAGGTAGAAGGAGCAACGGAATCATTACAATTGCAGGAAGGAAGGAATCTTAAAATTAGGAAGTGACGGAAGCAGCAGCAGCAGCAGATAATAGCGACAAACGAATTGATATCATTTCAAAGCCAACTATGGTGCCAAATGCAGTACGATTTTCTTCATTGCGTGGGAACCCATCAATGAGAAACCTCTTGTTGTAACTGTGCTGCCTTGCCTGTTGTAGAAGCTTCACAGTTACCTCAGAAGGGACAATTTTTACTTCTTTCGTGAAGCTTTGAATCATTTTTCATGGAAACAATGAGTACAGCGAAAGAATCTGACGAACATACAAACTTTCTGGTATAGATAAGGAACAATCTGTGAAGAATGCAGCTGACAATTTATGACCAGCAAAACAATATAACAACAGCGATAAAAATAGCAAGAAACAGGTATATATGCCCTGTACGGTTGTACATGGAAAAAAAAAAATGCAAATCGTAAACATAAAGATCGATTATGCCAACCCATTTTCAGATCCAAACTCAATTTCCGCTTAAAGATGATCACATTACTAAAATTACATTAGCAAATTGCCATAGAGGCAAGACATTGACCTGTGATGATAGAGTGGTCATGTTTTTCACCGTAAGAAATTATATCATTATCGTACGGAAAATGAGAATTATTCTTCTTCGCAACATGACAACAACAGCAATCATTTCAATCATGAGAGGGTTGGTGACAAAGACAAATAATAATAGCCACCGACCCCTCCCACGAACAATTTTCTTCTTCGTCCAAACGTATCTTTCATAGATTTTGAGTTTTAAAAAGAATTAATTTTTTTTGTATTTTTAAATTGTTTTGACTTGCTATATTAAAAATATTTTAAAAAAATCAAAATAATATTTAAAAAATATTACTGGATAGAAACAAAGAAATTCAGTTATAGATACTCATGGTATTTATTCCAGCTTTGAGATTCTTCCCTTTCCCGGTTATGGAATATGGTGAGGACACTTAAATGTTTTGGGTTGCTATAAGTGAGTATGATGGAGGGAGCCCTGCTCCTGCTATCCAATTAATTTATACACATGGGCCACGTTTCTTGTGGGCTTTGGGCCTTGTGCAATCGGGCTGGTTTCTTGTTCTAATTTGACCCCTCTTCTTCAGAAAGACATCCCTTTGCGCGCTTAGAAATCATGGTACTAGTATGCTACTCCCCGTGTAATTCCCGTATTGTACTTGTTTTTCTCATGTATTATTCTACTATTTTATATGTTTTTTTTTCAATTATCATATATTTTTGAGTTATTTATACTGAATTTTAATTTTAATAAGACATAAAATTGAATTTGTTTTTTTTTTAAAAAAAATTTTAATAGTTCGCAACTAGTACATGTGTTGATAGGAGCTCTAAAAAATAATAATTTGTTAGAGAATTGCAATAATCTATTTATATGTATTTTTTTTTTAAAAAAAAATTTAATAGTTCGCAACTAGTATATGTGTTGATAAGAGCTCTAAAAAATAATAATTTGTTGGAGAATTGCAATAATCTATTTATATGTATAGTTATAAATAAAATTCATATTTTTGATATCATGGCATAAGAAGGTTTTGAGATCATAATCTTAGATATAAATATAGCATGTTATAAATGATCTTAGTTATATAACTATAGCACCGGTGAATATTAGAAGCACATAATTTTTCTCTTTATGACGTCTGTAGTTAATTGATAATATGATTAAAACAGGTGCAATAAATACATAGAGTTGGAAGAATTATTTAGCATTGATTTACAATCGGGACAAAGGAATAAAATTAGTAGAAAAGGAATAATAAAAACAAAGAGAGAGAGAGGATGGATTGGAGACAAGTCAAGAAAGGTCAAAAGGTACGTTAGTTAGCATGTAGCGCCCCAAGTCCATGTCGGCCCTTATTGTGCTAATTGGAATCCCAGCAGGTACCAACAACTTAGGTGTGGTTGTCATGACATCATAAAACAATAATCAATAATGTTTTTGGGATTTTGGATGATCATTTTTCAAATAGATTTTTACTGGAGAATATATTAATTTAATTTTTTTATATTAGTATATTAAAATTATTTTAAAAAATAGAAAATATTAATTTAATATTTTTTTAAGTTAAAAACACTTAAAAAAACAGAACAGAAATTATGTCTAGAACTTAAAAAAAACAGAACAGAAATTATGTCTAGAAGGCTCTAATCAACTGATATTAAGGTAGCTGCTTTTGTTTTGGTGGTAACATTACCCTTATCCTGGCCCGCAATAAATTGAGCCAATATTTGCTAGGATCCGTATATGCTGATTTTGTACCCATTCATCTGTTCAAACAAGAGGAAAGGATTGTTTTTGTATTTGAAAAGTGTTTTTTTCTGGAATTAATTTTTAGTATTTTTATATTATTTTAATATGTTAATATTAAAAATAATTTTAAAAAAATAAAATAGAAGTTATTTTAATATATTTCTAAATAATTTTAATTTTTTAAAATAACCTTACTGCAACTCTAATCAAACTTTTCTTCTTTGAACGTAAACGTCTCTTCCTTGTACGTCTTAACGAAGAACGCTTCTATGGCGGTAGATACAAATTTATTCGATCTACCTCAATAGTATGTTGAGGTTTGGTGAAGTCACAGCCTTCAGGAACCAGTAGCTAGCTGCAGAACATTTGCAGGGCTGTCTTTTGTCACTTTTTTAATCAAAGAGGAGTTTCTTTCAAGCATTAAGATTCTTGATTTTACAGTACGATCTGTGTAATTATCCTAGAGAAGAATACACGATCAATATCTATCATGGATTGTTATTATTATAAATATCATGATGTTTAATATGTATTAATCATGAGCTAATAAATGTTCAAAATAATTAATCGCTTCGCCAATCACGAGGAGATTTTGCAAAGGCTTGTGCTCTCTTGTCGCGTGGAGGGCTGGAGACTAGCGAAAAGAGCACAAGTGTCCTATTGATAGAGAGAGAGAACCCGTAAAAATAAAATTTCCTAACAAAGGGACTAGTCTTTCCTCGCTTTTAATCACATCAAACATCCTCCGAGATTCGATTCTCTGGCCTTGGTTTTCAAAAAGTAGATGAGCTTCCGATGCAAATCTTTCAATTCATCTACAAATTAGAATTATTGCATGTGTCCCAATTTCGAAGATGTAACGCCTTGCCCATATGGTCCGACCCCACCCACCTAACTTCATTAATTGGCCACTAATCTCTATGAATTTGGCAATTGCTTAGGCCCAATGGGTGTTAATATGATCCACCTTTAACTCTAGAAAAGCAATGACTTATCATGGAAATGGAAGATCTAGAAAGTCTAGCTAACAACCAATATTTTGCTTGGAGAACATCATGGGGTTCCGAACAGCCAAGCCATTTGTAGTTAGCATTTGTCGGCATATCCTAATCGGAATTTGGTTCCACATTAGTGTTGACGTTATAAGTCATGTTTCCCATGGCGTGGATTTAGATCCATCCATGATTGCAGGACCTCAATAATTCATTTAAAAAGGTGTTCATTTTGGTTCTTCTCTTCTCTAGTGGACAGATTCAAAAACATTTATTATAATTTGGGGTTGACCTTGTACAGAACAAACAAGTCGACACGATTCTTTATTATTATTATTTAAAATAATACGAGGTTGATCTTGCTTATTAGTTTGTGAGTTATTTTGAATTATTTAATTTTAAAAAAAATTAATTAATATTATTTTTATATTTTTAAATCAAACATAATTTATATCAGATTATAAATTAACATATAAAGCTGAATTTAGTCAAACTATATCAATTCTCCATGGAATGGTTATGACATACAATCGAGTAGAGGTTATGAGATGAGTTGACTGGATACTAGATGCAATAACAGTATGCTTTGTAGCACAGTATCCTCTCTCTTTTTTTTAATCTTTCATGTAGGCACATGGCCACGTGGATATCTCCTACCCATAGAACCTATATATTAAATTGGAGTGTGTAATAGAATACACCCACACACACTAATGTAATCCATGTGCTCATCTATTTAATACATTTTCGGTAAGATAATAGTTTCCGACATCAATAAGACTATTTTATATATATAATACACTAAATTAGAAGAATAATAAATGATGCATTAATATGTGTTTATATATATATATATATATATATATATATATATATGATTTCAAATGTACATTAAGCTATACAAGAAAACCACTAATTTGAAACTAAAACCTTTGTTCCTAAATTTACAACCTAATGTTTTACACATTTATGGATATTATATTCTTTTCATTTTTTTTTAGATTTTCAATAAAACCAACAAATTACTTTCGCAAAATAAATAAATTTATAAGTATTTATAATGAGAAGTTGATAGATCAAAACTAGTTTGGTTGTAAAATCCAATACACCTAATACTTATATAGCACATTATGACTTGCAAGAGCATTTATTATCATGCTAAGAATACTAAACCAATCATTTTTTTTTATAGAAAATATTATATTCCAAATGGATAGAGCATTTGTTATAATAATAATAATCTTACTAGGATTCTTTTCCTGGACAAACAATTTTAAGCCTATAAAATTTTTATTTCTTGAAATAAAATTCTTATATAATAAAGATTTAAATCCGTGCCATGTTTCAACAAATATCCACATTGCTTTAATTTCTTTAACTATTAAAACTCTTTATCTTTGTTATCAAGTTCTTTAGAGTTAAGTCATAAATGTTATTGGTTATAAAAATAAAGTCAAAGTGATGCATGGACTTGGATAATAAAAATAATTTTATCATTATATCACCTAGATTATATGTATTACCAATATTCTTTGTAACAATATTATCTAATATCATGAATGAAATGGTGCTTGACTTTGATGTGCCTTTTCGTTCCATGGAACATGTGATCCTTAGTTAGATATATGACTTCTGGAATATCATATTGCATAATAGTCACATCCTGTTTGCAATCTAGTTTATTAAATGGATATGTGTTTTGATTATAAGATGAAAAAATTTCATCAATAGATATATATTTCATACTAAAAAATATGAGAATCGTAAAAAGACATAATAGTAAGGTTTATGTTATAGATCAACTTCTAGTGAGTTTGAAGTTGACAATTATGAAATATTAGAAAATGTGATTGAATTGCAACATCATAGTGAGAAAAATATAGTTTTTTTATTCAAATGCTATTAGTATGACATTACTGATAGAGGAATCAAAATAGATCTCTATTATGGTTTAATTGAATTAATTCAAAGTTTAGATTTTACAACGTTGACAATGTATTTATTTTCACCAAGAAATGCTAGCAAGTTTATTACATATACACTCCTTTTAAAAAGAATGATTCAAGAGTTAATTAGTTGTCAATAGTTAAAACCAAAATCAACCAAAATCAGGGGTTGTGTTGAGATTGTTTAGGATAAGAACGATAAATTAACTATGAGAGATGATGTTTTTTAACTTGATGAGTTAGTTGATCCATATCGAGTTACTCTTTCTAATGGCTTAAAAGAAAATTTAATTTTTCGCATCACCAATAATATTTTTGTTGATGTAGACGCTGATGAATTAAATGATGTTTTAAGCTCTAATGGACATACACAAGTAGATAAAGATGATGATATTGACAAAATCAATATAGAACATTGCAATGAAGATGAAGAAGAGTTAATTGATGAAGAAAAACACAATTCTAATTAATTTGCACAATAAGAATTTATAATGCCATAAAACATAATGTAATATTTATGGATGAAATTTATTTCAATATAATGATAATGATGCTAATATATTATTGACCGATAAGAAAGCTTATTGTGATATGAACATGTGTTATTGTGTTGTGCATACAACTGTAAATCTAAGTATTTGCAGGATTAATAGATAGAGAATATAGATATAATCTAGCATCGAACATTGTTTAACATTGATGAAAATACTGATAGAATATGTTTATCGGTATATTATAAAGGCGAAGAGAATTGTTCCTATTCTCATTGGCATTGTTCACCGTGTTAATTACGCACAGATATACAGACATAATTTGTCCATCTGTATATTTCAAAGGTGGAGAGAAATTTTTCCTTTCTTCCTAGCACTATTCTTCATGTTAATTGCACACGACTATACCAATAGAATGTATTTGTTGGTATTTTCCAAGGACAAAGTGAAATGTTTCTCTTTTCTTTAGTACCATTCATGGTGTTAATTACACATAGATATATCGATAAAATGTATATGTTGGTATATTTTAGTGGCGATCAGAACTATTCACTTTTTAAAGTGTTGTTTACTTCTCAAGTGGTGATAATTAATTCTTTTTTTTACCGACGGAATAAGAGTTCTAATGTACTAACAATTAATGCTTTATCTGACTATGGTACACATTCCCCAGTAGAATTGTATATAGTATTTCATCAGTTATAAGACAAACATCTCAAGGAAATATCGACATAATGAAGCGAGTAAATTTTTTTGGTATGCTTTGTTCGTCTGTAAATGTATAGGTAAATTTATTGCTACTTGACTCATCGACAAACAAAAATTACTTATGAGATTTTTTCGAATGGATTGTTTCCGTCCATGAACCCATCGGTATAATACTTACTGATAAAATATGTGTAAATACCAATGTAGATTTTCATCAATAAAACTGTTAAATCTGGTAATAGAATATGTCTTAGTCCTAATGAGTCGAGAATCAATTATAATCCTAATTCTATAAAGAATTTTTTATAGATAAAACAATCTTAAGTCTATCATATTATCATCGTTCAATGTGAAGTCTTTATATAATTAGGATTTGAATACATGGCACATCTCAACAAAAATCAAGGGATCTTGGGCTTTAAAATTAAAAACAACATGCTCATATATCCTTCTATTACATTATAATAGAGGAAATTGAAGTCAACTAGGATTCAAACTATGTTTTAATTTATAAAATTACACTAGTTACATATTTTTAGATCAAAATTGCATGATTTTAGTGTACAAGAACAACCTTTGATTTAGTTACAAAAATTAAATTAATTAAATTCAATGTATAAATATTAATCTTAAAGTACTAGTTATTAATTCTATTATAAAAGAAAAAAAAAAGAGATGTAGGGATGCATTTCCATAATTTCTAAAATATTAGAAGGACACGTTAAGTCTTTGAAATCTTAGACATGCTAAAATATACTTAAGTTACCAAGAGGTATTGTTTCCCAATAAAAAAAAAAAGTATAAATTCTTACTAATCAAAAATTAAATTTAAAACATCAAAGACTAAGTTATAACCACATGAAACCCCATAGATTAAAGGATAGTTTTGCTATATAAATATTTCTATAAAAAGCAAAAATAATTAAAACAAGAAACATATGTAGAAATAATATTGTATGTTAAAGTTATAAAAGATAAAATAAAAAAAATTCAAACAACTTGTGACAAAATCTATTCCAAATAAGAAAAAACAATAAAGTGCAAATATAAAAACAAATATCACAACTAAACATAAGAAATTAAAATTAATATTCAAATCAAGTTGAACCATATTGAAAAAGAACAAGAGACATATCTTGCGTATGTATAGGTGTGTGCAAAGTTATGTTACTAACAATTTTAATTTTGTTATTATTTCGCAATAATTATGGAATTAATTACTTCTAGAATATATTATTCAATGTATCAAGAATTATATTCCTCTTGATACTCTTTCACTTGTCAAATACATGTTATAATATCCGTCTCAACTCATAACTGTTTTTTTTTTAATAATAAATAACTTTTTAAAAAAATCATTTTAACTAAAAAAATAACTTAAATTGATATATGAAGCCCAACAAATAATTTTATATTATACTTTAACATAATTTTTTTAGTTAAAGTTTTTTAAGTTTACAACTTGCATAAATCAACTACTATATTGTGTTTAGTTTTATTGATTTAATTAGAAAAAGAGAGTCAATGAAATTTTATAACACTTAAATTATTTGGTCATTAAAGTTCTAATACCATATTAAATAACCATGTCAATTTAAAAACTTAAGTTATTTGGTGAAGTCTAGTTAATGATATTATTTTAATATTTAATATACCCTCTTCAGTAAAAATTATTTGAGCTTGAAACTTGCAGATATTCATCACTAACTTGTATTTAATTTTTATCTATTTGAATAGAAAAAATAAAAGTAATGAAATTTAAACTTTTAATTTTTTTTATTATTAAAGTTCTAGTATCATGTTAAAAAACCATTTCAATCCATAAATTTAAACTAACAGGAAAAACTTAATATTTAGTTTTGTATTAATCTTTAGTAAATATTTATAAAAGATCTATGTTTATGTGAGAAAAGGAAATATAACTTATGATATACTTAATAATTGCATTAGAGCTCTGATATTATTTTAATTTTTTTTTAATTTAATAATGTAAACTGTTAGATGAAGGTTAATTAATAATTTTATATTATTCCTTAAGATTTTATATATATATATATAAAAAAAATCTTAAGAAATAATAAAATTATTCATTAGCCTTCCTAACCAGAAAAATAAAATTATTCATTAGCCTTCCTAACCCTTTAAGTTATATTTAAGTTATATATATAAGAACATATGTTTATGCGAGAAAGAGAAATCTAACTTATGATATGCCTAATAATTATTTTTACTTATGATACATGGTATATTATCAAGGGCACTGGTGTGGAGTATGACATGAATCAATGGAAATCCTACAAGTGCACATCCCATTATGGCGTCATGACGTCTTTATATTGTTGTGGCTTGTCTGAGATTTTGCGTAACTATTTTGTTGTTTTGTTTCCAGGCAACCCCACTTTCTAAACCATACAAATTGCAAGAAAAAAATAAAATAAATTAACCAGTCAATTAACAGTACAAATAATATCTAAAACGACAATGTCAAGAGTACATCAAAGAGAATCTTGAAGAAGCATCCTCTTTCCTTAATTATTTTTCCTTTTTTTTAAATGATGATATAATTAAAAAATAAAAAAGAAAGAATCATCATCATCTCCATCATAAGTTGCATCATCAGAAACAAAGAAGAGAAGGAGATGGTCTCAAATAAGGTTTCTTTTGTCCCAAGGAAAATGGTGGCGAGATGCATAACGAGGCTAGAAATTATCGATCAACAAAAAAAAAAAAAAAAAAGAAACTCGAGATAGTGCATCCGAATATTGTGGTTGTCGAATTCCAAGGGGAAAAAAAGTAACCAGGCAGTCGGTGGTTGCTGGCATGATGGCACGGCCAGGAATCTTGCTGCCTGTTGTCTCTCACTTGTTCTTATGGGGTTACTTTTTCGAACAATTCAATTTTTATATAGGCACCTAGCAGTTGCTTCGTTTGTGCATGCAATTACTACTTTCTATAGACATCCTGTAGTTGACTCGATGTCATGCCTTTATTTATGTGTCACGAATTCATACAATATTCAAGAAATACTTATTAAAGTCGGTTGGGAATTAAAAAAGAAAAATCATGTCTTAGGTTATATGAGTTGATGTGATTTAATTCATAAAAAAATTATATTTGAAGTTTTAATACCCCCACATGAATTTTTTTAAATAATATTTATGAATATAGGTTTTAAAAAATAATATGAATAACAGCTGTATAATTATCTTATATTAAAAAAAATTAAAACAAATTTATTTTAATATATGTTATAAAAAAGAAATATGAAGTGTGGTGTAATTATTTCATATAAAAAATTTAAGAAATTATATAAATATAAGCTATATATAATTATCTCACATAAAAAGATATAAAATATAGTGTAACTATTCCACATTAAAAAATTAACTCAAGATATTTGTTTCATGTGAGTATTTATAATCTTCATTGGAGAAGCTAATTTTGCAAACGTAGATGTGCAGACACTACCAATTAACTGCTAATTTGCCAAACTACTCAACCAGGCATGAAATGAGTTTGCGATCAGAAGAAACAGCTAGCGTAGATAAAGAATGCCTTATGCAATTGATTTTACAAAATAATTTTAAGGAAATAATCGCTTAAGGACTTGTATATTGCAATGTCATTAAGTAGTATTGATTTCTCTATAATTTATATTTCATTTTCTTCAACTTTTCTGCAATAATTTTAATTCTTACATGTGACAGATTGGTTTTTTTTTTTCAACAATAATATTGCATGGTAAGGTGACGAGCATAATGAGTCCATATATCCAGATAATTGTCTAATTTTCTTTTTTTTTTCAAGAAAAAGAAAGGTAGCCTAATTTATTTAGAGAAATGAGATGAATACTTGGCAAACAATTACAATCAAAAGAGATTTAATATGAGCATAATTCGTTTTACTTTTGAGCTAATTAATAAAATAATTTTATTTTTTCCTCATAAACATTATGGCTTACATATAATTTTTTTTATAATTAATTGCCAATTCTCATAGTCTCATTACTGTAAAATTATTTTTATTATTTTCATACACTCTTTTATAAGTAAAAGGATAATGTTTAATCAAGTCTGAATTATATTGATAAAAAAAATTTATATAAGGAAACACATAATTTTTTTATATTGTGAGAAAAGTTTTTCAAATATTTTATTATTCATGAAAAATCCTAGTATAAAATAAAAAATATGGTTTGGGAAAAAAATAGCACAATAGTTATCTTATAGCAAAAACAAAAAACATAATAGACTAATTAATTTCCTATATATATGTTAAACTAACATTTTACCAAAATTATATGTAACTTATACAATAACTCAAGATCGAAAAGAAACCTACAACAAAGTAACATATATATATATATATATATATATATATATATAATGCATTATTACCAAAAAGAACTAAATAAACTTCAAATTTAGACACTATATTCAACAATATAATATTCTTTTCCTAAAATTTGGTTAATAAATTTAAACTTTGAATCCAACCCAAAGAAGAATTGTATTTCTTTATTTATGAACTTATAAAGCAAAGATAATGACAATTAATATTATATATGAACTTATTAACCATAATTTTTATTTCTTTACGGATAAAGAACAGGGGAAGTTTCAACTTAGTAAGCAAGCAAATAATTGTTACTTTTTATTTTATGAAATCTAAATCAATATGATATCTTATAAAGTTATTTTATCTAATTTAGAATCACTATAAATGAATGTTTGCCCAAACTCAATATTGTCTCAGAGAAAGCCTATCTTTAGATATGAAGATCTTCTATTATTTTAAATTTTAAGAAATTATAATTAATTTCATATCAATTATATATTTTTTTCATAACACAACTTTCATCCGCTCAAAAATTATTACATCAAAATATTATGTAGATAAAATTTCACAAATTTTTGAGGAAAAAAAATAACTGCTGAAAAAAAAGATAAAAATACAAATAAATATAAAATAAAAAATAATTAAATTAAAAAAAAAACAGAGACTAAGTTAAAGCAGGTACAAAAGGCAAGAATACCTTTTAAGGGGAAATTAAGGGGTTGATTTAAGAGGAAGAATAAAGAAAAAGGCTATTTAAGAGGAAGAATAAAGAAAAAGGCTAAAATTGGTTGAAGTTTGAAGAATCAAAAGAATAAGAACTAAAATGAAAAAGGTGGTAAAATTAGGAGGTTTTATTCATTTAATCAGGGGTTTAATTGAAGACAAAAACTAAAATTTAGAGTCAATTTAATAAAAAAATACACTAATTAGTGAATTAAGAACTACAATGCAAAACACAATAAAATATAGGTATTTAATTAGGTCAGATTAGGGGTAAAATTAAAAAAATCCAAAAATTAAATTCAATTTGAGTAAAGAATAAAGATTTATGAGTCAACGAACAAAACGAAAAAGGCATGGGAATCCTAAGATCATAGTACATCTCAACCTTGAAAAACTACATCATTTTTTATTAATATGAAACCCTTATTTTTTTCGAAGATAAAAATGATATCATTCAATACAAGATAAATGACATCATTTTTTTCTTTTTTTTTTCTTTTTCTTTGTTAGACCGAGGTCTATAATTCTTGAAGTTCTTCACCTGAAAAGTTAGCTTTACCCCTTTCAATCTTTTGTTTTATCTCCACTTAAGTGACAAACAACACACCACCATACTCCATGCCATACCACTTAGAGCCTTAAGCCAAAACCATATATATTTGAGCCTCTAAAATGTTACTAAACCATGTAAAAACTCTTTTCCTAACCACCTTATTTACTTGCTATATTCTAGTATAAATTTGTTAGATATGGCTGCATGGTTATGATTTTTTTTAAAAAAGGATTGGGATTTGTTCAAGGAGAGAAATCTTAGAATATCCCTTAGCTAATGTAAATAACACCTATTCTCAATCCATGAAAGAAAAGCGAGGAGATAGAAAAAGGAAAAGAATAGAAAGACCAAAAAAGGTATATAGAGAACAAAAAGAAAATAGAAAAGAGAGAGAGAGGGAGAGAGGGAGAGAGATTAAGAGAGAAGAAAAGAAGAAAGAAGTTGTGTTGGGAAATAATAACATGAAACTGAGAGAGAAAGGAGAAACATGGTTAGAAAAGAGAGATTTTAGGTTTAGAACAAAAAAAGAAAGAGAACTTTGAAGTTTTGTTGAAGGGTTTTCAAAGTAATGATGAATACTACTCTTTACAGTTGCAGCAATAGCCTTATCTTCCATTCTTGAATTTTTTGGCTATTTTAGGGGTTTAATAGCAACAACAACAACAACAAGTTTTTTCTTATATATCAGCCTTACCTCCATAACCAAAATAGTATTAACACCTGTAAAAAAAATAAGGCATACAAAATAGAGCTTAAGGAGGGTGGATTATAAGACATGCTAAAGAAGAAGGAAAACAACATTTAGATTGCAACAACAACAACCTCAATAGATTTAGAGTTGCATCTTTCACCCTTATGAAAGAAACATCAATAATATGGTGGCAGCACTAATAATAATATCATCATTTAGGTAAGTCTTCATCATTTTTCTCAAGCTAATTAATCATTGCATACCTTTTGGTTTGCTTGCTGCATATGAATGAGATTTAGTTTTAATTATTCAAAGTTAACAATTACAAAACATGAAATTTTTTTTTGTTTGCTGTTAAATTCATGAGAAAAATATGCTAAAAAGAGTTCTTTTAAGTAAAATGAATGACTGTGAGGAGACTTATTGTTATGTAGTATGATTTGGTTTAGGGTGCCTTTTGAATTTTAATTTTATAGGTGTCTTAACCCGTTTTTGGACCCCTGCATAAAAAAAAAATAAACTATAAAAAAATAAAAAAATATAAATGTAAACAAAGGATGTCAGCATGCCCAAAAAATGGGTAAAAATTGGTTGAGGAGGTTAAAAAATACAAAAATTAAAATTTGACAATATTTTATTAAGTACACTTTTATGCCCTCATTTTCTTTTATGAATGCGTTTTTGTGCCTTTATTTGCTCCTTGAGTGGACCTTTGAGCCCTCACTATTTAGGTAGTGTATTTTCTAACCCTACCTCTTTATTTTTTGAGTTCGCCTTTAAACCCTCACTTCCTGTTTTGAGTACGCCTTTGAGCCCTAACCATTTAGGTAGTGCATTTTCTAACTCTGCCTCCTCTTTTGAGTGCGCTTTTAAGCCCTCACCATCATTGTGGGTAGGTCACCCATTACAACACAACCACTCTTTCTTCTTTCATTTATGGGTAGGTCACTCCTTACAACTCGACCATTTCTTTATGTTTTTTTATCTAGGTAGGCCACCTATTACAACACGACTATTCTTTTTATTTTCTATTATGGGTAGGTCACCCATTACAACTTGACCACATTCTCTATTTTTTATCTCAGTAGGTCACCCATTACAATGCGACCATTTCTCTTCTTGGGTAGTCACTCATTACAACACAACCATTTTTTTTTTTCTGTTTTGGGTAGGTCAACCATCACAATTCGACCAATCCTCCATGTTTTTTTTTATCTAGAAAAGTTACCTATTACAATGAGATCATTCCTTCACTTGAGTAGGTCACCCATTACAATAAGACCACTCTTTCTTTTTCTACTTGAGTAGGTCGCCTATGAAAATAGACATTTTTGAGTAGGTGTGGGCAGGTCGTCCATAAAAATAGACTACGATAAGTGTGAGTTTATGACAAGTCGCCTGTAACAATAGACCGTCTTTCTTAAAAAAAAATCACATAGGATTTTGGTTAAGGTTAGAGAGGATTGGTGAAAGGAATCTCAGTTTAGCCTAATCAAACAGGATTTTGATTCTGGTTAAAGGAGATTAGCGAAAGGAATCTCAATTTAGCCCAATCACACCAGATTTTGGGTTCTCGTTAGAGGGGATTGGTTAAAGAAGTCTTAGTCTATCCTAACCACATATAGGATTTTAGTTCTTGCTAGAGGGGATTAGCGAAAGGAATCTCAGTTTATCCTAACCACACATAGGTTCTTTTGTTCTGGTTAAAATAGATCGGCGAAAGGGATCTTAGTTTAGCTCAACCACACATAGAACTTTGTGCTCAATTAAGGTTTCTGTTCAACCAAACTTTGAGAAAACCACTTTTATTTATCTTTACAATATTTACTACACAAAATCTTTGCTCTGTAAGCACTATAAAGAGGGGGACAACTATTATAACCCATTTTTGAAACTCTGCATAAAAAATAAAAAAATATAAAAAAATATTATCAAAAAATATAAATAGTGAACAAAGGATGTCAACATGCCCAAAAAATAGGTAAAAATTGGTTGAGAAGGTTAAAAAATACAAAAATTAAATTTTAACAGTATTTTATTGACTGGTAATGTCAACATGCCCAAAAAATAGGTAAAAATTGGTTGAGAAGGTTAAAAAATACAAAAATTAAATTTTGACAGTATTTTATTGACTGGTAATAGCCTTGTTGATAAAGAAAATTCAATTTGAGTAAGCAAAATCCAAAATCAGATGTTTATAGACTCAATTAAATTTTATTGAAGGTTTAATTGAATTTATAGAGTTTGATTGCAAGAAAAATTGATTTTGAAGTTAATTTAGGCTTTAATTGGAAGAAATTAAAGTTATGGAGTCAAATTATAATTTTTAAAAGTTAATTTGGTCAAATTAAGGGTTTAATTGCATGAATATTGAAGTTTGATGGCCAATTAGAAACTTAATTGAAGAAATCCAAAACCAATTACCAAAATAGAAAAGGCGTGTAAGTAGAGGGACTGAAAATAAAATCAGTCAGGGGTCTAATTAAAGAAATTAGAAGTTTATTGCTCAATTAAGGGTCAAATTTATAATATCAAGATCAAAGGTCAAAGTGAAAAATACAGCCAACTATAGGGCCGCTGTTGGCTTTTTGGCAGAGATGTAATTACATTGATTTTAGATTAAAATTTCAATTTAGAACTTGATTGAATAAATTACAAATTGAAGACCAATATGAAAATTTACATGTTTTTACTGCCTTTTTATTTAAATAAAACGATGCATTTTTTCCAAAACGACACTGTTTTATTTCATTTAAATGAAACGGTGTTTTGTCCAAAACAACGTTGTTTCATGTACTGTTTTTTTAAAAAAGAAAAACTCAAAACGGTGCTATTTTGAATGGCACCATCTTCTTCTTCCCCTAGACATGCGAAACAGGGGAAGAAGTTGATTTTTTCTTCCTTCCTTTGTCATCGTCCTCAATCTCTCTAGCGAACACCTTCAAAAAGACACCAACATTGCTTTCCAAGTGTTGGACGGATGGTGGAGGGATGGCAGCATAGTGACCGCCCTGTCTACTTGCTTCCCTGTTTTTTGCCTGTAGAAATAATGGGTAAACAAACCGAGAGGGGGGGAATGAATGAAGAGAGAAGAAAAAAGGACGAAAGGGAGACCAAAACCGAAAACAGATAGAGAGATAAAGTGAAAAAGAAAGAGAAGAGAAGAAGTTGAACCGAAAAGGAAGAAAGAAAAAAAACATAATAGGGAGAGAAAGAAGAAGGAAGAGCACCGCCAGCCATAACAAACGTCGCCACCACTCCAATTAAGCCCTCTGCCTTTCATTTTTTCTTCACTTCTTCCTTCGCCATGCAAGACGTGCACAGTAACAGCTAATACGGGCTGGGCTGAGCCCAACCCATGCAGTTAGGCCAGGTTCAGCCCAACCCATGTATTTGGGAATGACCCGACCCATGTTTTTTTTAAAAAAATCAAAAATATTTGTTTTAGAATTTTTACAATTTTGCCGCATATTTTATGTAATTTTTATTAATGTCAGACAATATTTTATATCATAAAAATATAAACCTAGTATAAAAAATACTCAGTTTTCGTCAAAACTTTCAAAAATACAAAGAAATAAAAAAATAAATTTTTTTTATGCATACGGCCAAGTATCTCAGAGCTAAAAAAATCATGTTGTATTTTTCATACACCAAAAACAATATTTTAGCATACATTTTGGTTTTAATAACTAGTTTATTAAAGTCAAGAGAACATTGACTAAACTTTCAAAAACAACAAAATTTTTATTTTGTTTGTCCCTTAGTATCCAGGATATGATATTACATGTAATGCCTATTATGGATATTTAATTCATTTTTTTAGACAATAGAACAATTAGATTTAACCGTATTTTAAGATAAGAATCTCCTTATTGAGGAGGGCTTACCTTGAACCTTAGACATACCAACAATTAAAAACCACAAAATAAGACGTTAGATTTAATTAGACAAAACAATGCAGCCTACTTTAGGTAGGGCGTATTTAGGGTGCCAATACCTTCCTTTTACATAACCAGTCTCCATACCTGATCTCTGAAACCAGTTAGAGTTTCTAGTAACCAGAATACTAGGTGGCGACTCCTATTCAAATTTTTTACTGATAAGAGACACAAGAATTCCTCGTCTCTTCATATTTTGCCAGAAATACATCTATTTTATTTTTTTCTAGATGGTGGATGATCGTTGTGATGCCGCATACATGCGACAATAGGATAAAAAGATTAACCTTTTAGGATTTCAATCCATGTGTAGTGGATTATACATGGCAGGAGGAATGTTTGTTCCTTTAGTTTGTGAAATCTATAATAAAAAAAAATAGTCAAGGGTTTTTGTTTTACTATTGTTTTCTTTTCTTTACGTTAATTGCATACTTCATGAATTTAAATTCATTGTCATATATATCATGTGTGTTCAAAATTAAAAATAAATTGATAAATTTTCAAGATATTGGCAATAATTTATAAATTCTTTGATTGACTAATTTAATGAGTTTTCTATTTTCAAGGATAAATATTTGAATTTAGTGGATGGTCAATTTGATAAGGATCCAATTTTTTAGGAACAAACATTCAAATTTCTTGCAAATAGCATAATCGATGAGTTAAATGGTCAATTCAACAAGTCTCTTATTTTCTTAGGAACATACATTCAAATTTCTTGCAAATAGAATAATTGATGAATCTTCTATTTTATAGGATAAATACCAATTGTTTCATGAATATCCTAATCCATAAGTCTCCTATATATAGGGATGATCATTACATTTTTTATAAATGCTCTAATTGACAAGTCTCTTAGTTTAGAGACGAATTGAATATCCATTTTTTTTTTTTTGTGAATGACTTATCGACAAATCTTCTATTTTTAAAGACAACATCAACATTTTCACAAACTATCTAATAAAAAAGACTTTTATTTTTAGGGGTGAACATTATTTTTTTCACAAAATACTAGAAATTAGTTAAGATAAATCATGAATAATCTAAAAAATAATTCAGATAGTTAATGGCATATAATTTAAGAGAAAAAACATAGTAAATATAACCTTTTGTTTGGAAGCATATAGCAAGAGTTATGTCAATCTTTTTATATGCATAGTTATCTTCTTATCTTTATCTTTGGAACCAACATCTATTTTAAAATTCTTAAGTTTTTAAATTACTAGGTTACAACCATATTTTTTCAATTTCTCTATTAATTATAAATGTTCTTAACATCATGTCGAGTACAATAAAATTCTTTAATAGGAATTGTAAAATACAACTAGAAGGCTCAATTGTAACAATCATCACATATAGGAGGATCCTTCTACAATTTATATGTAATAGAAGAAATATATTTATATCCTAGTTAATTATAGAAAAAATACTAATAAATTTATTTTAAAAAAAATAAATGATCATTTAATTAATTTTATGATACTTTTCTAATACCAATAAGTAATTTCATAATTTATTAAAAAATATATTTAATCATGATACATATATTATCCTTCATAAATATTTTAAAAATTACCATTCAATTGGTTTTTATTTTTTCTCTTTCTTTTTTCAGTTTTCATGGAAAAAAATTTATAAAAAATTTATAAAAGTTTAATTTTTCTCAATTGTAAACTTTTTTATTATTGTAATCAATTTTTCTTATATTATCAGTATTATAAATTAAAAAATTGAATGAAAATATGATTATAAAAGGGGAAAAACATAATTCTTTGTATTTGTAAACCTTATTTTTTAAAAAAGAAAAAATTGTTAGTGATAATTTTTGTTTTTTTTTTTAAAAAATACCAAACTTATTTGGAAGAATAACTTGAAAGCGAATTTATTTGTCATAAAATAATATTATAAAACTAATGATTATTTATTTTAACTTATTTTTACCCTTTTCTTAATTTAATTAACTTCTTGTTATTTTATTGATGGACATTATGAAAATATGAACATGGTAATAGAAACAATTGTTCTCTTTAATCTTCAGTTTATTTATTTCTTATTTATGTGGGTGTTCGGGTCAACTTACGCGCAACATGACTAATCTTACGGCTCACTGAATATTCTACAAACCCAGTGGGCATGTACGACATCGCGGGGGTGATAAACATGCACATGAGGACTTGAACCCAGAAATAGTGGAAGGAGACAAGTCTCTTCCATCACCGGGCCAAGACCCTCAGTGCAAACTGCTATTTTTTTATATATAAAAGAAGGTCATCTTTTCTAATTTACCAATACTAAAACTTTATGATACGTTTTAATTAGATATTGCTACGATCATTTTGACTTAATTGTTATTTGTTACATTGTACCATATGAATATGTCACTGATTCTTCAATAAGTATTTTTAATGTTACACTCATGTAAAATTATTAATATTGTTTATCTGCACATAATATGATCAATGATCATATTGTTTTTATAATAAAAATGTGTAAAATCAATTTCGTTCGTAAGTAAAATCTTATTTTAAATTCAATAACTTATTTAAATATGAAATATTAGTAATGATTCTGCTTCTTGGTTGAATTGAACCTAAAAAGAATAAAAGAGACAAACTTCAAGGCTATCATTTTGTTTGTTAACAAAGTACTATTCTAGAACACTTTAAATAATATTGCTTTCTTTTGTTCGTGGTGGTGATTTAAAACATGCCTCCGATCAGCATGGGAGCTTGAACTTGTTCAGATATGCCGGCGGTGGCGCTTTTGGCTGGGATGGGAAAATTTATTATGTGGAATTTATTGAAGAGAAAAAAAAAGAAGGAAAGAACAGAGACAATGAAAAAACATTTCTCCAAACAAGAGAAGCTTCCTCATAAATTTGATGGAGATACGCACACATGACTGACTGTCATGGATCGTCTTTCACGCCGAACAGCTTTTCTTGTTTTTATTTGTGCTGTTTCTTTTGTGGACAAATAATGTCTTGGAACAAGTCAACCTAATTAATCCTTGTCAAAACTACGAATACTTCCATTTTCTCTCTCCTAGCTAGGAGACATTTGTTTTTGCGTTTTTTAAATTAATTTTTTAGATAATTTTGAGATGTTAATATTAAAAATAAATTTAAAAAAATATTATTTTAATATATTTTTAAAATCACTAGCACAACATTACTAAATATTAGCCGGAAGACGTTCATCTCTGCCTGCTCGATGCCTTTCAAAGCAGCGATTTGCAAGAATCTCTCTCGAATTCCTAATTCTTTAGCAAAAATGGTCTGGTCCTACAACTTTCTCTTCTCTTCTTTTTCCTTTTTTTCATGATATTACATGGATCCCAAATAAGCCCTTACTCAGCACCTCAACAACTCGACAAACCATGTGACTCAACTCAAAAATAATTACACACATGACCATCTTGATCATGCCTTTTGTTTTTTTTCTTTTCTCTTTTCTCTTTTGAAACAATCTGAATCAGGTAAGAAAAGAATAAAAGGGTAGAATTATAGTGCGCAGTTAGAAAGGTATAATCATATATACCACAGCCACAGTCAGCTAGGTTTCCAGAAAAACAAAATTAAAAAATGGCAGACATCTTGATTAAGCAAATATAATGGATGACAATGCCATCCCATCTAAGAACTCTTATACTATATATTACTTGCAGTATTATCACACACACATATATAATTAACTACTGCCGTCATCATAATACTCTTCTGTCTTTTGGAGCTATAGAATGTTTATTTGTAGGGTAATTCTGCTATACACTAGTGTTTGACAAGTGCCATTGTGGGTCGGACGATGATCTAATGGAAAAATTCCAGAGGTCGATTTCACTGTTATAATCTTGAGTTTCGTGGTAAGATCTGTTTGATGGAAACGAAAATGATGATCGTAGGGTTGGGAACTGGAGATCATGATGAAGATCAGTAGGGGTACAATAAGTCATGGTGGGGTCATTGGGGAAGCACGCTGATTGCCTAGAGGTTTCAGCCTGGCCATTGATTTGAGAAGCAACTAGACTATCAAGGGCAACCCAGTTGTTGAGGCCAGAGTCTAAGGGGTAACTCACCTGGTTAGTTATTGAACCTTCATTTTCTGTGATCATGGATTGGTAAAAGTTTAGGCTACTGGTAGAGTTTGGACTCTCTAAGCTTGGAAGTTCCATGAATCTATTATCATGGTGGACATGGTTGGTTGCTGTGTCAATAGGCCAAAGATATCTAGCACTGTTATCTGCTTCATTTTCTTCTTTGCAAGTACTTCCCATGTAATGAAGCATTTGATCTAGAGAGCCTTCATTGCAAGAACTTAACGTCTGGTTCCTGGTATCTGCAGTTATGGGTGAAGAACTCATAGCTCTGTCTAGGGTTTTGTTGAGATTTTTCTTCTTGAAGATACGGCAAACCACCCAGCCATCTTCCTGTGCTGCCTCTCCGACAACATTGGAGACCTTGACATAAATAAAACATTTTACTTATATGATCGTGTATAATGCAAACATGACCACTGACCCATGGTTGAAGGAGGCTTACAGTGGTTTCACTGGGATTATCGTCCAGCCTATATTCATGCATAATCCAATCGGATTTTTGTCCATGTGGGGCTCGGCCTTTGTAGAATACAAGAGTCTTCCTCATTCCAACCCGCTTGCCAGTGCCGTATATCACCTTGTCACGGCCAGTAGCCTTCCAAAATCCCGCAGCAGTTGCTCGATTGGTGCGCGTACCGGCTGGATATTTCTTGTCCTTGTGGCTAAAGAAGTACCAATCGTTTTGTGGGGCGGTTCCTATTTTGCATCTCTCTGCAGAAAACCGAATCGTCATTAACACCACTTAATTCGGCACACATCTAATACAATCATTTGAAGAGGAAATAAAAAACTATAGTTCTGGAAGAAGAGAAAAGGTATAAGATTTCTATTACGAATTGAACAAATTAGAAAGAAATCATGAGGAAGATATAGAAAAACGTCTAGGCACCCTGTATATCCCATGGTTCGAGCTTATTAAGATCAACGTCTCGGATCACTTCTAAGTCAATCTTCTCATACGAGACCTTCTTCCTCAAGTAGTAATCCAAGAGCTCTTCTTCTGTGGGGTGAAATCGAAAGCCAGGAGGGACCTGAGATTGCCCATTCACAGATATACTCATGTTTTCTGTCATTAATGAGGGAGTGAGGAAGAGAGGTGAGGACAAAATTTATGAATGGGGAAAGTCTTGAGTAACTGAAATATTGGTGGTGTACCAAAATGAGTATGTACATTGGACTATATATATATGTGCGGTAGGACATAAACGGCCAAAAATACATGAGAAAGGTGGTGACTGTGGCGTTGGTCTTCAAGTGGGGTTCCATTCTACTGTGCGTCTGATAAGAGCGACCGACCTACATTGATGGTGACAGGGAATTTTTTTTGGAAATTCAAAGTGGGTCCACGAGTAGGGTATCAGTTTAGGTCCCACTTGACGTTGGGGGCAGCTAGACTACAGAGGGAACGCCCCCATCGCAGCTCTGACACTCGACCTTAACATCTCCATGGACAAGCACCTCTCTCAAACAACCACAGACCTCTCTCCTCTCTCTTTCTACATGTACAACCATCACGACGAGAAAAAGATGGTGGGTGGGTCTCTCTCTCTCCCCCTTTGTTTTGTTTGTGCAACCACCACAACGAGAAAGAAATGATGGGTTCGTCGATGCGTTTTCGTGGCCCCGATGAAGTTCAAAAAGACAAAACAAAATACGTTCATACTATTACAGGAGGAGTGGACACTAGCGGCCTACGCAATACATAATAATGGAAAACCCCGCGATTATTTTTGTCATGGCCAGAAGGCAACTTCAGCTGGGTTCGAAAACATGAATCATCCTTCGATTATATCATATATACACCCAACTTCCCGTTACATTAAACGCATGACTAAGGGATTTGTAAGAATTAAAAATATTATTTACAATTATATTCAATGGAAAAATAATAAAGAACAAACATGTAAAATATCTAATAGACATTCCCAAAAAAATACAATTCAGACTCTTGACAGTTTTATTAAAAAGTATACTAATTTATTAACTAGACAAATTTCTAAAGGAAAGAAAATATATTTCCCCATCTTACACAATTAATGTTATTTCTGTGACTGGGAAATTTAGGTTTTAGAAAGATTAATGCTGTGTGTGTGAGCAGTACAAGTATCAGTATTCTTTTGGATTAAAAAAAAATCCTTACAATATTAACCAGTGAACTAAGTTATAAGGGTGATAGTTATAAACAGATATTCAAATTCTTGAATATCCTAACGCTGCATATGTCAATAATTCTTTCTTTCTTTCCCTTCCTGCAACTAGTGTTAATTAATATCCTCAGTCATTTTTTGTGTGTTCTTATCTCTCTAATTTAGTATTTCTGAACTGTTTGCATAGATTTTATCATATTATGTTATATTGGACCTAGATCTCATTTATTAAAAAGAAATAATGAATCTAGAATGCATGTACTAGCTTAAAGACTCGGCCATTTTTTGTGCATATACAGAAGAACTCAAGTGATTTAAACTTGTTAACTAGTCATTGAACTTATTCCAAAAGAAACCCAAATTAGTGAATTTGATTTGTCACTTTATTAGATAATAAACCGAGTATTATTGAATTTTAATACAGCTCAGTTTAAGTTCCATTATTAATTTTTTTAATTAAATTTTATGATGAGAAACTCATTCTTAATTTTTTATATTGCTTTGAATTCTTGATACATTATTAAAAGAGTTATAGATTTATTTTTAAAATTTAACTTCCCAATACACTTTTAATTTTCTCTAGGATTTTGTTTATTTTCATTCTATAATATTACTTCATGTAAATTAATAAATCGAGTTTAAGAATGCTATTAAAATACATTAAGCTTGTCCGCCGCATCGGTAATTTAATTGTTCGATTATATATATATATATATATATATATCCATCTGAATATTTAATTTCACTTTCCGAACACTTAGATTTCTTAAGGTAAACTGAGAAATCACTTTTATAAACTAGTGCATGGAACATTACTTCCTAATACATAATCGAAAACGTTAAATTAATGTCAAGATGTTTATGCTCTCACTGTTTATATATATTATATAGATAAAAACTTCTTTAACCTAAGTTCTCATTACCTACAACTCAATCTAAATGAACACTAGCTGATCGATGGATTAGTTTGCTTTACTAATTTTATATGTTGTATTAATACGATACCATGACCAGCCATTTACGACTGTTAATCGATGGACCATGGATAATTTATTTATTTATTTTGTATTAATTTTTATTACAACATTTTCATATTAGTACTTTTTTTTAATTATTAGTGGACTTTATTAAACATATCAATCAGAATTAATCTTTTAACATAATAATAATAATAATAATAATAATAATAATAATAATAATAATAATGTAAAGGATAGAATGATGATTCACTCAAGCACAAACACAGAGAAAAGTTTCTGGAAATCCTCCATTGTTAAACAAATTACAATAAGAGAAGTAACTTTTTCTTGTAAATATCTTTTTATGGAACTTCAACTACATGTGGAAAATATAGTTACGGAAATTCAAGTGGTCTAGAAGCTTAATCATTTTATCCATCATCTGCATTCCATGCCGATAATCATTGTTTTTGTCTGATAAACGACGTAGCAACCACTCTTAACTGCAGTATTAAATTTTTTTTTTTATTAATTTACTAGCCAACACTAGGCGCCATGCCCCTTATCTTTTGTCATTTTAAATTTTATTTTGCAACACATGGCCATTGGGTTTTCTATTTCCTTCCTCGAGCATTTGTTGTCACGTGTGGTTGTTGTTATGAGTCTTACCCCTCGTAGTTGTTTTAAAACTCAAACAAACTAGCTAATGTTTTCATCATATCTGAGGTGAATCAAATTTTAATAAAAATAAAAAGAAAATTTATGTAGTATAATTCACTACCCGGTCAGTTTGGTTATTAGTGAAAACTCAATTAAGATCTGTAAATTTTTTTTATTTTTTTAAATGATGTCAATTTTATTATCAAATAAAAAAAATGAGTTGATTTAAATTAACTCGAGCCAACTTACTAAACTTGTAATATAAAACTTACCTTGAATTAACTTTCGAATCAGGTTTAAAAACTATGTCCCTTTAATATAAATAAAATAAAACTTACCAAAAAATAACTCAATTTAAAAAAGTATTGATATTCCTTGGTTTGCATTTTCTTTGTCATACTTTTATTTTTATTTTTTATAGATATAACAAGAAATTTTATAGTGTTTATAAAATAATTAGTGATATTTGATTAATTACTTCATAGTAAAACAGAGATAAATATAAAGTGAAAAGAAAAAATAAAACTCATGAATCACCACAAATTATAGAAATATTTTCCCTTAGGATTTCTCCCTACTTTTCTTTAAAGTGGAATAACTAATAAAAATTCACTAATAAAATTTCTCCTATATACAGCCTCTAAACATACTTAAAAAAATTTATAACAATTTCATCCCTCATTTATACATGAGGATTCAAGCTACTGCTATTATATTAACAACAAAAACCTTGAGGTTATTTTAGCCAACTTTCAAAATCCTAAATTCAAGGGAAGCAAAGGAATTGAATAGAAAAGGATAATCAATTAGTTGAAACAAATCTGATTTTGCTAATAAAATCCAATCAATTGAAGCTAAAGTTCAATGACTCTTTTTTTTTTTTATTAAAAAAAGTAATTCATGAGATTTAAACTCAAAATTAAAATCATCCAAACTTATATAGTTTACCATTACTTTATATTGATTTAAATTAATAACAAAAATGAAAGTTATATGATTCAAACTCTCAATCATATAGTTAATAAAAAATCAATACCATATTAAATAATCATCTTAATTTAAAATTTAAAAATATTATATAATATTTCAAAAATGATTTTATATTATTTGATATAAAAATTATTTCAAATTCTTAATTTTTAAATTTTTTTCCCAGTTTGTTTAATATGATTATAACAACCTCCTTAGTATTTAAAAACCTAAAAAAATTAATTCGTTTAACTCTCCTTGATTGTTATCTTGTTGTGACGTTTTTGCTGGATGAGTGTCGTGAATGTAAAGACTCTACGCGGTAACAATTAAAACATGGTGTGTAAGATGCAAGGTCACTTTTCACTTCATTGCCAAAATTATAGTCTTTGAAAAATTTAAAGTGTACCAGCAATGATTGATTGCTCCTTCAATCAAGAAAGTGGAAACAACTCCTTTTGCTAGGTTAGAGAGAGAGAGAGAGAGAGAGAGAGAACTAGACTCATCCCCATAGTTATAAAGAAATTTCTTGAATATTTTTTGGACAAAGCAATTGATTGTTATGTATAATTAAAGAACTAATTTAATTCAAGAATAAAAGCCACTGGACAAAGCTCTTAAAATGTTTTTTATATTAACTCTATAACATTTTAACTAGAAGTTCTACTGGATTAATTTTAAAATCTACACACATCAAAACTTAAATCTTCAAGTCGGGCCTCATTAATTATAATATTTTCTATTATTATTCACCAAATTAATAACCTGGCAAGGGCTGTCCAGGACGATGCATATGTTTTCTAAGTCGAAGTTGCAAAATGATGGGCCTCTGGAAACTTGCTGAAGTTTGCTTTAGCGATCAATCTCAATTAATGTGATAGCGTGGTTAGCATTTTTCTCCCCATTAACCCTTACAAAAACGTTGTTAGCATGTTTGTAGCAATGCATAACGTTAAATGACCTTTATGTCAAACAGTTTTCGAGTTTGGAATAACGCGAATTTAGCTGACTTCCGACACGCATGTGATTTGATTCTGTCTCTATTTTTCTCTCCTAACTTTTGGTCTCTTATGGAAAACACGGACGACGCGATTTTGTGGAAGAACTCCAAGAAAAAGGGTCAGTTTACTCTTTAAGAACCACTAGCTAACATAAACCTTCTTGTTTGTGTTTATATTTTTTCACTCTCTAGTGATCTCCACCCATCTATGAATTATTCCAGGAAGCTTTATAAGTATCAGTATAAACACTGATGCCTCGAGGTTATACCCCTGGGTACAGCTTATATCCCAGTGCAAACTCAAAGCCATAATTGACCGCAAAGCTCACTCAGGGGTCATTGAGAGTATAGATGGCTCAACAAGTCCATGAATCTTACCATTCAATTAGACATGGGTGTCTACAGAGCCCAATTGATACGGTTTCAAAACGTATCTGTCTATTGTTTATTTTGATCATATCAGTTTGTTTTTGTTATATTAAGGTTATTTAAAAGTTGAATAAATATCTTCATTAATTTTCACTTCTGTTTTATTTCGCGTCTTCATTTCATTCGTAAATCGTAGGAATTTATATTGCTACTTGTTAAATTATAGCCGTAGTTTTATTTTACTTGTTTTTAGTATATTTATTGATTCTAGAGTCTATATTCATAATTAGATTGTGTTGTAAAAACATTTGTAAAATCATGACCTTAATTGTTACGTTGAATTGAGTATTTTGGTATATAAAAAAAGTGTTGTATATTCAGCAATGAAGAGAAGATGGGGAGGCGTTCTAGATTAAGAATGGAAAAAACTAAGGCATATATTGTGTAGGGCTCTTAGAATACAAAGCTGATAAGTGTAAAATATTATTTTATAACCTTCATACTTCAATGACAAATGAAAAACAACATTGCAAGCATGGAAAACAAAAGAGAGTACCCTTGGTTATTATTCAAAAATACGTGTGTAAATAGTTAGTGAGGCGTTCTTATTTGAAATTCTTATCAGCTACTATATTTATATAGTGTTATTAGGGGCAAGTGTTAGTAAGAAGACAATTCTAAAGATTTAAACAATATGCCTATGAAACAACCATTATTCCTATTAAAGATTCTATGACGAATCTTCTTAAAGAAAGAGGGAATAATATGGTTCAACCATGGATTTTTTTATAAAGGGCCTTCGATTTTGTGCTTAGGTTTGATGGGGAGGTCATTTGACTAATATTGCACTTTTTTCTTGGAATTTAGCTTATGTTTTATTTGGCTATGATGGGTTTTTGATATGGGATAGTCATAGCTAAACATGGTTTGTACATAATAATAGGTTCGGTCCAATCTTTGTTATGGTTCATTCAGAGAAATCAAGTCAATCCATGTATGGGTCTAATTAGGGCAGCAAAATGGGTTTGTTTAGAAGCTTGTATCAGGTCTGATTCATGTTATATTAATAAGTATGAGTTTGGGCTATATAGGGTCCAAAATTGGCATGAGATAATTAAGATATTGATATTCTTTTCTTACAAGGATCAACAAAATATTTTTCTAAAATTGAAAAGAAAATTTGTTCATTATTGTCCAGAATAAGTTTTCTAGTCATATAAGGAAACTAAAGGGCTGTTAGATTTGAATCGTAGACTTAAAAGAATTATTTAATGTTAAATATTTGATTCTTCTAGTCAAGGAAGGGAAGTGATTTGTGGTTACAAGGAGAATTAATTTCTAGGCATATTTTTCATATTCTAAAGAGAAATCCTAGTCCTACAAGGAAAGAAAATTTCAATAATTAAATTCATATTCAGATTAGATTTCCTAGCATCTAAAAGACTTTAAAAGATAGCTAAGTAATCATATAGTATCTAGAAAGGTGAATCTTGGCTAATAGTTATTTAAGCTATGATATTGAAATATTTTATCTTGTTTTTTTTAATATTATATATGACATCAACAAGCTATTATCTAGACTTGTTATTTTTATTATTAGTTTTTGTTTGAGCTTAATTAATATTTTGAATTTCAGCTAAGATTCAAGACTTGTTTGGATTAGATTTTGAGCTCATTAGTAAAGGTTTTGGATCAGATTTTGTAAATGGATCAATTCAGCCCACAATGATAAATTCATTAGGGTTAATTTATCATAACTATTTAAACACATGTTAAGCCTAAATTTCAGCATCTTTAATGAATAATACTTCTAAACTTTTTAGTTTAATGTGTGAGAAAGATCCTTACATCTTGTGTTCTTGAACAAATTGAATCTAACTTATCGAAGATTAACTAACTTCGTGACATCATTCAATTTTATTTTAATAGTATTGGTGTCTAGGGAGATGCTTTCATTGTATCACACTCATATCAGACCTCTATTAGCTTTTTAGAATCAGATTTTAATTTTAATTAAAGGTTACGTGACCACATGATCACGAGGTTCACATCACCAATATAACAACACTCCTATATAGAAAGCTTAATAAGAACCCATGGATAAACCAAGCCTTGGACAAGGCTGATTCATCTAAGATCGGCTACTATACTTGAAGAGGCTAATTCACTTGAGACTAACTACTATACTTAAATGAACTATTGTCTAGTCGAACTTAGTGTGCTTGCAGCTAATTACACTGAAAAAAAATATAAATGCATTAAGTGAAGGCAATCCTTTAGCTATATATATCCCTTATATCTTGATCTTATTATAATCATCTATAGTATATAATCTACAAAACTCATAAGTATGACAGCCTTTATAGTAACTCGTTGTTGCTCTAGATCTTTATCTCAAATAGCCTAAAGCTATAAGAGATGAGAACAATGAATATCTTACCCTTACACAGAAATATCTATATAGGTTCAAGGCTATAAACATAGTCTTGAACCCCCCCAATATAAGTCTTTTTTTCATTAGAAGGAGAAAGATGGCTTTATCTTTTTTCTCTTAATCATAAGTGAATATTCTTTGCAACTATACACCTTTACAAGGCTCTTATCTTATACTTTAAGTTAACTCAAGCATCGGAGAGTTCTTAAACCTTTCAATGAATTTTCTCTACAGATGTTCTAGTTATCCAAACCTAACCTTATATGTCTTTCAATCTATATCAGCCTTGGAAAGACCAAAAACTTTGAGATGTTTTTAGCAATCCTATCAAACATTAAATTACCTTTATGAATAATTCCATCACACTAACCTTTTACTACTTATGTTGTATAAAATATCTTGTTAGTATATTGGTTTTCAGAGGTTATTTTCGCATGGTGTGTAACGCTTTTAAGCTTAGGAGAGAAGCTTGGTATGCCTTTTATATTCATTGTATAAAATAGGTCAATTAACCATTTATTTTATCTTATTAAATCTCTCTATAATCCTCATGTGCAATATATAAAGCATCATATTCTTTCCCCTTAAATATATGATGTCCTTATTACACTATAATTTGTGGGTTTCCTCAAAAATACATAAACATAACATAACTAATAATTTATTTTTTTTAGAGTCCCATGAATCTTGTTAGATAATCTAAATATATTTAGAGTTTATACAAAGATTACTTGAATATCATATCTTCTTTATAATATTTTATCAATTTATTTAAGGTTGAGTTTTACAAACTGCAAGCAGTCCAAATATTCAGTCTCTAATAGTAATTCATACAAACTACTAGTGAGAAATCTTTTAAAGTATTTTTTAAAAAATAAAGATTGATATACTTTTAAGTACTAGCTCTTTATTTTTGTTTTAAGTGTTTTTCTATATGTATGTTTTTAAACTGCGTATTTTTTCTCTCTACATAAAAATATAAGGCATACCATTTTATTTATAGAGAATTTGTAATAACTTTATAAATGACAATATCAATTTGCCTCCTAAATAATATCACATATATTATTTTAAAATAATTTTATAAATTTATTCAATAAAGTCTTTACTTGTTTTTTTTACAAGTCTAGAACTGTAATCCTTTTATTAATTACATTCATTTTATAATTTTTAAAACTTATCTTTAATTAAGTCATACTTAATTAATCTTCTCAATTCAATTCTTGACTAATGGGTCTTATTGTGTGTGACTCATGATCCATTAAATTCCTAATATGGTTATCCGAATATAAATTATAATCCTAATCAAAATAAGATTAAATAAATTAAATAATTTAATTTATTATGAATTCAATAATTGAATGATTAATATTTAAAAATCAAGTGCATCATCTAATAATTTATCATGATCCTCAAATATTAGAAAAGTACAATGAGTAGTATTTTCCTTTCATTAAGAATGTTTTAATTTTGATACTATAACATGGAGTGTATATGGTATGTCAAATCATGTTCGTTCTCAATACTTATAGTCATTAATTATTTGAATAAGATTTAAATTTTTTAAAATCTCATTCAAATACCTTTATATAATTTATCTTATATATAATGTCTACCCATTTACTATCTTTTATTAGGATAATATATAGTCAAAATCAAAGCATGTCATTATGATATAAGATAACATGGTAATCTTAAGTGTACAAATCACTTGCATAACTATTATGTGAATTTTTTCATGTACACAAGTGATCTCTTCATATGGAGTTGGCATAAAAGTCAATTCAGTATACTTGTCATCTGAAAAAGTTATATCAAATTTAACCTTTTATCTTTGTTTGTAATATTTGACAACTAATTTAACTTTATACATACATGTTCATCATTGTTATTCTCTTTGTTATAAACCCACTTATATCTTGTAGGTTTTATCCTATCAGATGGATCAATAAAGGTTTATACCTGGTTAGTGTACATAGAATTCATCTCAGATTTTATAGCCTCAAGCCATTTCTCAAAATTAATATTAGATACTTTTTTCATGTAGTTAATAGGCTCATCAAGTATTAGCAACTCATCATTTTTAGCTTCCATGAGAAGTCCATATTTCATTTGTGCATGATGTGTCCTACATAAGCGTGTTTGAGAGCATGGTTGCGATTGCTTTTTAAAGTGTTATTCACTTAGAAATGCACCAAAATAATTTTGTTTTATTTTTTAAATTATTTTTTACATTAGCACATCAAAATGATCTAAAAACACCCAAAAAATATTAATTTGAAGTAAAGAAAAAAATAAAAACTTTTTATTTTTTTTAAAAGTGCTTTTGAAACACAAAAACAAACAAGGATAATTAGTTTATGGTTTTAGAGTTTCTTTAAATTCTATTTTCCTTTCACTACTAGTTTCAAAAACAAATTCTTTCTCTAGAAAAGTAGCATCTTTTGAGACATATATTTTTTGCTAAACAAGATGGTAAAAATAATATCCAATAATTTCTTTTGAATATTCAATAAACATATATTTATTTAACTTAGCTCCTATGTTTTCAGATATAATACGTTTTACATAAATGTCACATCCTTAAATCTTGAAATATGATAAATTTGATATCTTACCTTTCCATGTCTCATATGAAATTTTATCAATAGATTTTATTAAAACACTATTCAAACGATAAGCAATAGTTTATAAAGCATAGCCCTTGAAAAAATATGAAAGGTTTGCATAGATCATTATGGATATGATTTGTCCTTCAAAAACTATATTATATTATAATATTATAGAAGATATCCATTGTTAGAGAATATCATTCTATTTTAAATAATTTTTACTCAATTGTACATCACCTCGATCTGATCAGAATGTCTTCATACTTATTTCAACTTATATTTTAACTTCATTTATAAATTCCTTGAACCTTTCAAATGATTCAAATTGTTAATAAATACATATAATCATATCCAATATAATCATCAATGAATATAATTAAATATATATATTCATATACAACATAAATTCTTCATTGTCCATATATATATCTACATGTATTAAACATAACAATTTTTTTTTAATAAAGGATGTTTTAGTTTTTCTTTTTAATAAACAAACTTCATAAATTTCATATAATTTATAATCAAAATTCGTCATCATTGTCTTATTGATATGATATATTCTAGAAAAATCTGGTTGCATGTAGGTACTTGAATCATTCTTTTAACCTTATTCAATCTCTACATAATCATGGATTTGTGACATAATCCTCGAATGTAAGACATGGACATCACGTGGTGCATTGTAATATCCTTGAAATTAACACTTGAGATAAATGTTATGTTTCCAGAATTAGATTTAAGTATATAAATATTTTTTATGGTAATATTTATATGCTTGCAGGGTAATTTGTTAGCTAGCTAGCTTTGAAAAAACAGAATGGTAGAAAGCATGGACATTTTCTTCATCTTTCTTCATTGTTTTTCTTTTTAATAACATAGAAATTAGCACAAATGCTATGCAATTATCAAGGCCACCTTACGTGGTCCTTTTTAACTCATGAACATGAACAATGTACTTTTTTTAAATGGGCAATAATTCTACAATCTCATCTCGATTAGACTCTAGTACTGGAGGATGTGATTGCTTCTATAATAAATAAATAAATAAATAAAAACACTTAAATATTATTGCTCAGTTTAAATCTGGCGATGAGATTTTTACAGGAGGACTCGTGGCACGGCCGAAGCAGATCTAAGGTCATTACTCCAGAAAAATAACAGCCTGACAATCCATCAATAACCATCTTGGAACCATTCCAGTCACTATTATTTTTTCTAACTATTAGCTCTTAACATCCACAGTCAATATCGTTGAAAAATCAACATTGAAGCCACACAAATTCACGTAAGGGACACACAAACCCCACATGAAAGAAAGGGAAAAGGCCTCACAAGAAGTAAATAAAATCTCACAATGAATAAGAAAACCAAAAAAATTGTAGAATAAAAGTAAGGCATTGGATTGATCGTTCATCAGCCGTTCATGATCATGAATCAAATCATTACATAAATCATCGCCCACGCAAGTAACATATTGATAGGCTTTGGAGGTTGCTTAACCTTTCCAACAGCGTTGCTGTTTTGATTAGTAGGCTTGATACTTTTAGCTTTGTTTATGTTCAAACAACAAAGCATGTATAATAATTGATATTCATAGTCTTGCAGAACGAAGCATGTATAGGGAGGATGGCATACTTTTAGTTTTCCTCTTTTGTTGAGCCTCTTCCTTGATATTCAGAGTCCAACACTGTATACACATATCAAATTATTATATTACTCTACAAAATTAAATTACTATTAGGTGAATCCAAAGCTCCACCACTCACAACTTCTTCTTGTTTTTTTTTTTTATTATTATTAAAGAGTGAAGAATTTTGATGAAGTGAAGATAAAGTTTTTATTATTTTCACTTGAAATATATTTTTTTGAAAATGAGTATTAGCCTATTATAATATAAATGATAAGATATTACCAAACTTGAAAATGATTTTGATTTAACTCTCTTTTAATTTATTAAAATAAAATAACTTCTTTTCTTGCACTTAACATATTAAGTTATATTAAAATTAAAATGTTATGTCATATGTGTATTGATAGAGAAAATTAGAGAATTATTTATTTTATATAGACACAAGAATCATATAAGAGAGATAATAAAAAAAAAATATTTTTGAGATTAGGTAAAAATGTTATTATTTTTTTATGAGTCTAGAAATGATTTTATTTTTATTTTTATTTTTATATCTTTCCTTAAAATGGATTTATAAAATGAATATTAGTACTTACTATGGCATATTCAAACCATTAAATGCACAAAAAATAAATTGTTAATTTATAAAATTAAAATTCTTTACACTTGAAATTGAAATTTATGTGGATAATAATTAGAGAAAATAAGGAAGATAATATTTAAATTGCTTGGTTATTAAAACTAAAATAAAATGCTAAAAAACTATTTGGATCTAAAATAATATATGATCTAAAAACTATTTTGGATCTAAAAACTTTTTTTTTTTATCTTTTTAGTTTGACAATTATACATTTTACTCCAAAATCTCTTTTTCTTCTTCTTCTTCTTCTTTTTAACATAATGATCTTTAAGTTTGAGGAATAAGAGAGAGAGTTGTTGAAAAATAACGGAGGAAAGAAAAAATATTTAGTTGATGGGATTGTGTCAACAAACAAAAGCAAAGTTCATTTTCATGAGATGATTGTGATAAAGGTTTTTTTGAGTTTTTAGTTGAAAAAAGTTTTTTTGTATAATTTTGTATTTTTAAACTATTTTGAAGGGTTTTTTAAGTTAAGAAGTTAGTTAATTGAGGTTATAGGAGTATTTTTTAGATATTTTCAGATAAAATAATTAAAAATTTGATTTTATAAGTTTTAAAAAGCCCATCTAGACCTGTGCTTTTTTACTTGTATGTTACACCTTATTTTTAATAGGCCAAGTGTGTTAGGTTACTCAGGCCCTCACACCTGGACTGTTTTAATATTTTTAAAAAAATTAAAAATTAATTTCTTTAAAATTAATTAATTTAAATGATATATCATATATTATCTTGTTATATTCTTAAGTTAATTTAGAATTGATTTTAGATATTGTTTTATTAAATAACTTTCAATTATTACTTTTTTTGAATAAAATTATAGTAGTGTTTTAATAATATTAGCAAGTATTTTTTCAACAGCCCATCATGATCACTTTTTTATTTTTATTTTTTTTGGTTGTTTTCCTTGAAGTATCTATTTTTTTATCATAATGTTAAATGAAAAGAAGTTTTAAAAAATAAAGTTATTAAACTTAATAGAGTCCATGACACAAGTTTCAAGTTTGAGAGGTTAACATGAGTTGATCCAAGATGTCATTGTATATATATTTCATCTTGAAATATTCAATCAAATCAAGTTTTGAAACTTTAGATTAGTGACTCGACTAAAAGATTGATGTCTTTTCCCAAGTACAGGAGTGTCGAAGTAATAAATAACCCGGCAAGACCAGGGTCAAACCATAGGGAGGTTAATTATACAAATTATAAACAACAACAACAACAACAACAATAATAAAGAAGA